>NW_028221440.1:0-16732 GCF_014529385.1 Adiantum capillus-veneris
GTTTGAAACTCAGGGTGTGTGTGTGTGTGTGGGGGTGTGGGCGGGGGGGGGGGGGGGGGGGGGGGGGGGGGAGATTTTGTAACATTTAATGGTCAAAGAACCTTTTAGGTGGAAGAAGAACTATTTTATGTTTCTTTGTCTACTGCATGGGTAACTCGCTCAATTTGGGTTTGGGGGGGGGGGGGGGGGGGGGGGGGGGGGGGGGGGGGGGTTGACTTTTGAGGCTAAAGAACCACGTGGGCACTCAAACCCATTTTTTGGATCGGCTACGGGTCTCGACTGCACCAGAGCGAACCGGCTGCACCATTAGCCCGCTTCTTCTACCTTGGCCCATCTGCACTCAAAACAGTCATTTGGCGAAGGTCGACCCCACTGATTGCCTTGCTATGCGTGAGTGGCGAGCTTGCTGCAAACCCTCATCATCCGACACAGCGAGACCTCTCTGCATACACTCAACTACTTCGACCCACGCTCCTTGGCCTCTGGCACGTGCTGAGTGCTCGCCACCCGTTTGCAAGCCTTGTCCTTTTTTGCTGTACTGCTGGCCCGCATCCTTCTCGTCTTAAGTCTTCCTTTTGTGCTACTAAGCTCGTCATATGCACCTCAACCTGCTCGTAAACCCCTACTCTCTGTTGTTAAAACTCCGCCATCAGCTCCACCTTCACTCATTTGCCTAAGGCCATGTGCCACCACTATCGGCATCACCATACTCGTGCCCATTTGATCAAATGCTCGCTGCCGTGAGTCCATGACATCGCTCGTCAACAATCAAATTGACTTTTTTACGCTTCGGTTCCTACCGAGTGGAGTTGCAAGAGGCATTTTTTAAAAGCAACGGATCGAAGCTCACAAAGACTCATTTAGCAATAGTCCTACTGACACTATGTGTTGGTTACAGCTGCAAGCAACACAAATTCAGGAAAAGCCAAGGGCTCTTTCCCACAATTCTTACCAAAATCTCCCAAGCATCAAGTGCTCAGCCTCTTCAAAGGCTATCTTTTGCTTCACACATTACCTTTGTAGCAAGTCTATGGACACAACTTGTCATTGAGATGTATGTCAACACTTAAGTCATGATAAAAATGTATGCAATATCTGTGCACAAAATCACTATGCACACGGGACCAGACATTGCCATCAAAAATATGGTAAGACCCCCAATTGCACCCATTGCACTAGCATCCAATACATCAACCAAAGGAGACTATTGTGAGAGGGGCTTCACCCCGGTGAAGAGGAGCTTCACAAAGCAAAAAGGTTTTCTCTCGAGCACATCAAAGAAGAATTGCGAGCATTCAAAAGGCATTCTAGCAAAGCTTCAAAAAGGAGTTCTTTTCAAGCCTCTCAAAGGAACATTAGAGATGAAAGGGGAGACATTACATCTTCGCATAAGTTTTTTTTATATAGGATCTTTTAGCATATTGTTTCATGTCATTATGACGCATGGAATAAAGCTAAAAAAAGAGGAAAGAAGTGCCCGTTAGATGGAAGGATACAAAGCAATTGAAGACAAAGCATTGAAGAAGACGAAGGTGCTCTTGGATTCAGCATAACCGCGAAACGTTTCACCCCGAAACGTGGCGTTTCACCCCGAAAAGTTTCACCCTAGGCTAAGGCCTCACTGAAACGTCAGACCGAAACGCCAATTTTGTGTGTATATAGCGTTATGTATAGACAAAATAGGTGTTCACAGTGCAGTGAGTAAAGACACATGCTATGTTAACCTTGAAATAGCATATACATAATTAATCAATAATTATTTAATGCCCAAATTCTCAAACGGGATTTTTTTTTTTAAGGCGTTTCACCCTGCAGGTGAAACGTTTCGGCCGTTTCACCCGTTTCGCGTTTTAGGCCTGCTGAAACGCGTTTCGCGGTTTCGCTGCTTGGATTAGAGCGAAGCAGACATTTTTCACAATTTTGCTCTTGGATTAGAGCGTTGTTTTTGCTCCTGGATTGGAGTGTGGCTCCTGCATTGGAGTGTTATGCTGTTGTCTCCTGGATTGGGGATGTATGTTGTCTGTGCTCCTGGATTGGAGTGTTGTCTTTCTTTATGAAGTTGTAGCCCAAAGTTCAAGGGGAGGATTCCTATCCTTAGTGGATACCATGTGTCATCCTTAGTGGATAAAGAACCTTCAATGTATTGTCCTAGTCCAAACCTCAAGGGGAGGATTGTAAGGTGTGAGCTTTGTCCTAGAGTACTAAAGTGTGAGTCAAGGAGAGGAGTGGAATTATCCCACATACAGTGGTGCAAGGCTGTAGAGCTACTTAAAGCTCACTTCATGAACAAGCAAACTCAATTCCATTTTGCATTACATCTCCCCTATTTATGGTGAGCTTGTGATGGGTTAGCAATTACTCAAGATCCCGTTTATGAGTCCAAGTTAATTGATCTTGGAACCTAATTCGCTTGACTGATAATCTAACCTACACACACTTGTGCGCACGATGTTTCTCTTTCATCCACCCTAGCTAGCACGATCCAATTCCCATCATGGTTAAGGAATCCTATAAATAGGACCATAGGCTCATTTGTGAGCTATCTTGTGTGATCACCACACTTGGATGGCAGGCACCCATCCTGATGTTTGGGGACGTAGCACTCTAGTGCTTGTTGTGCACTCTGTAGCCCCCGCTCCCACGTCCCCAAACATTAGGATGGGCGCTTGAGCTATGTTTGGCCAAGTGTGAACATGGCTCTATGGTTAGCACGGTTAAGGAATCCTATAAATAGGACCCTAGGGCCTAAGCTCATTTGTGAGCTATCTTGTGTGATCACCATACTTGGACGGACATAGCTCAAGCGCCCATCCTGATATCTGGGGACGTAACCACTCATGGTGCTTGTTGTGCACTCTACAGTCCCCATTCCCTTGCCCCTTGCAATCTGCTCCCACCCCAACCCCTTCTTCTGGAGTTCAATCCCCCTCGCTCCTTGCTACAACGCAAACACCCCCCCCCCCTCGGGCCCCCAAACCTCCCACTGCCTCCCTCCACGCGTCACCTTCTGGGTTGGTGTCAAGAGGAGTAGCATCTTAGGGTTGGATGTCTTTGTCGAGGCCGTATCAATGGTCTCATGTGCTAGAGCAGATGGCAGTAGCAATCGCAGTTGTGTCTACCTCCAATATATCCATTGGGGCATGTAAGGAGTTCTATGATGGACCACCCTTGGTCAATTGTATAAGCAGTTTTTTATCAACATGGAGAGCCTTTCCCAGATCTCTCTGTTTTCTCGCTCTCTCCCTCATTCTCAAATGTACTCTCTCTTTCTTTCTACCTCAATGATCTTTGTTCTCCGCGGTTGCCTTGTTCATGTATGTGGCATTGCAAGTCTTCTCTTGAGTCAGAGATCTTATCGGAGTCGAGCCACATCGGAGTTGAGGTGTCCACGTTCTTGTCTTCATTGCATCTTCCGCTGCTTGTTCTGACAAAAGGAGAGAGAGAGAGAGAGAGAGAGAGAGAGAGAGAGAGAGAGAGAGAGAGAGTTGGAGCGGAATGCCCCTGCACATAGTCAATAGCCTTGAATTGCCACTGTCTACATCCCCGTTCGGTTCATTTCATAGATCTCTTCTGATACAAGAAGTCGGAAGGTAAAATCTAGGTGCTCAAGCAATTATTCGATCACAATCTGCAAATTTTGTGTCTGCAAGTGGGCAGGGTGCTTTTATAGCCCTTGGGGACCCACACAAATAGCAAGCCTCCATAAAAGCAAGGCGCCCAAAATCCCCCTCCCCCCCGTCAAAGGGGCAGCAGAAAAGGGTAAATCGGGTGGCGATCTCATTTGCAACCACGAGCAAACCTCCTCTTGGGACTGGGCAGCCAATGCATCTCAGATCTATTGCGACAAATCTCCTCGGAATCGACCTCCTACCACATACCGCCCACCAAATAGGCACGGCAACAAACTGTGAGTGTAGTACCTGCAAGTAGGGGCTCAGCACGGAGGGGAAGGGGAGCGCTAGAGAGAGAGAGAGAGAGAGAGAGAGAGAGAGAGAGAGAGAGAGAGAGAGAGAGAGAGAGAGAGAGAGAGAGAGAGAGAGAGAGAGAGAGAGAGAGAGCTTTATTAATGTCTACTAGAGGCCGAACTCGACCTATGAGACAAAATCGATGTACAACTATCAATGCCCTCTGGGTGACCAGAAAAAGGACAAAATCTAACATGAAATAAAATAAAATAGGATTGAACTAGTAGGATAGGAGTGATGAGTGGAGTGGGGTGGGAGATGGAGCACTAACACTAAGGGTATGTGAAATATATGCGTAGGGGTGTACAAGAATGCAATGCAAACTAGCTAGCTCCATCCAGTCCCATAATGAGGATGTAATATGTGGTACATAGGCGATTGCGAAGTCTATCAGGGTCCATATCTCGTACTCGGTGAATAAAGCAGACCACCTGGAAGAGAGCCTCTACTAGCATGGGTGTGGCAACAAACTCTGCTCTGATAATGTCATGTGGTACTGAAGGTTTACTGCGAATCACCCGTGAGAACATCAAGATCTGTGGTCTCTCAATCTGTGTCCAAAAGGAAGTAGAGAGCCCAGGTGCCCAAACTGCCGCTGCATACATCAATGCTGGTGTGACCAAAGTATCAAAAAGCCACCCCTTTGTGCGGGTTTCCTGAAAGTGTGCCTGATGACACTGTCGCTCAAGCATGGCCAGAGCAGCATATCCTCGTGTCAATCTATCCCTCACTGCTCTTGTCATAGAGAAGCATCCCGCTTTGCCAGCAAATGTAATACCCAAGTATACATATGAATCCACCACCTCAATCTGGCCTCCTGTAAGGGTGAAGATCGCCTGTCGTCTAATGTGTCCAGATGTGTGAAATATCATAACCTTGGTTTTCCCAAGGTTCACTGACAGCCCTCTCTGTGTACAGAAATCATCTAGAGCCTGTAGGTGTAACTGGAGTCCCGCCTGTGACTCAGACACTAGAATGATGTCATCAGCATATAGCATAACATGGACAAGTGTACCTGAGATGTCAACTCCTCCTCCTCCTCTGTGTATGATGAAGTCAGCTACCTCGTCGATGTAGAGCCCAAAGAGAGTGGGAGATAGTGAGCATCCTTGCTTCACACCAATAGTGCTAGCAAGGGTCTCAGATAGACCTCCTAGACAGCGTACTCGACCCAGTACCTTCTCATACAATGCATAGATGCCCCATATCATCTCCGTGGGTATCCCTAAAGACTGAAGCCGATGAAAGAGGCGCTCCCGTGGTACTCTGTCAAAGGCTTTGCGAAAACCCACAAAGCAGCAATATAGCCTCTTCTTCCTCGCCTTTGCCTGGTCAATCAGACAATGGAGAGTGAAGATATGATCAATAGTAGAGAAAGCCCGTGAGAACCTGCCTGCCCTGGAGTGAGTAGTCCCTCCCTCTCTGCAAGTGTACTCAGCTCTGCCTCTAGTACTGCCCCATATAGTTTGGCCAATGTATGACCAATCATGATCGTCCTGTAGTTCCCGGGGTCTGTCATGTCCCCAGCTTTGTGAATAGGAGCTATGGTGTGCATGGTCCACTCTGCTGGGAAGCCCTCTGCTAGTACCCTATTAAACAAGCGGGCAATAAAAGGTGCAAGTGTATCAACTGCATATATAAGGTGCTCACTCTGCATGCCTGTACGATCTGTTGATCTCCCATGCTGTAGACGTCTAATGGCTCTCTGTACCATACTTTCTGTAAAGAAAGTCGATGTGGTAGGACGGGATACTGATGGCTGGGGGATCGGAGGCTGATGAGGTACATGGTAAAGACTCTTAGCATATGTGTGCCATGTATGCGGATCCAATATGGGGGTAGGAGAGCGAGGCTCTCTAATCCTTCGCCACGCTGTGGCGGCATCTCGGCTCATAAGTAGATGATACATATCCCAATATTGTGCCTCCTCGTATGCTCGCCGTTTGCGGCGTGTAAGGGACCGCATCTGCTATATGGCCTCTCTCTGAGTGATCTCTCCTAAAGCCTGCAGTCTGCGAAGACGTCTGTAAAGCTCCCTACACTCATCATCATACCAACGGTTCTGGGGCATGGTCCCAGATCTCATCGGGGTTTGGTTGCATATATTATAGGTTGCCCTACACGGCCAGAAAAACCCAAGATCCCAAAATGGTTAAAAATGCTAATAAATGTGTAAACTCACTGAAAGTGACCTGCAACACACATTTAGTAGCACAAGTGCAAAACACTCGAGACTCTGATCTCAAGAAACTCTCGGAATGGGGGTCCCGCCCCATGCCAGCCTACCGGGTGGGCAACACCGTGGAATGCACCGCCGAGAAAAGGTACGTCTACCTCAGATACGGCCGGGCACAGCCACAAAACAGCCCTCACTCCCTAATCTGCTCCTGGGAGATATTGGAGCCACCACCGGACAGGAATCTCTAACACCCCCCTCAACTCTTAGACGAGAAAAAAATCTAAGGAAGCTGGCATGAGAAAATTATGTCGCCTATGGAAGAGGTTTGGTAAAGATATCAGCAACATTTTTTTCCCCAAGAAAAAGATCCTTCTATTAGTTACGAAAATTGCCCAATGGGCTACAATCTGCCCCTACTAAAGACACTACGTCAACATGTGGGGAAACTCCCAATGAAAAACAACATATGTACAAAGATGGCTAAATCACAAGATGGGAGGAGGAAACAACCACGCTGATGGTTGTCAGACGGTACTGCCATTTAGGTGCACCAAGGACCATGACGAAGAAGTCGCAATGCCAAAGTCGCAAGAAGGCCTCGTGGCGCTCTTGCATGCGGTTGGAGCTGCCCTCGAGTCTCTCAAACTAGCCCCTAAGTGGGTGGATCGGCTCCAGCCAAATGTCACGGACAATCTATGCTGGTGGGACAACCAATTCCTCATGCAAGACATGGTTTGATGTATGTAGGCTTCGGCATTTGAAAGTATAATGCAGGACAATAGAACTATGAGATAGGGTTTGTAGAATGACTCACCCACCTAGCTTCTAGAGGTTCTTTTTCTTGCATCGTTGTATTTTGGTACAATTTTTGTGTGCGATGTGATCTCTATTGGTTTGGTCATTTTGCAACGATCTTATGCCACCCAAGTTTGAAAATTAGTCAAATCATAAACAATTCAAGGAACTCTACACCCAAGGCTCAACCTGGTGGGACGGGTTGAGCCTTGAAGATGTGGAAGCAAGGGGCTCACCACATGAACCACAGTGTCGGGCCGCAAATGAGCTCCCTGTCAAAGGTGCAACGGAAAAAGGGTGAATCGGATGAGAAACTCGTCCGCGATCAAGACACCTCTCCATGACAGGCAGCCAATAGATCTCGTATCTATTGCGATGAATCTCCTCCCTGTCGAGGTAGTAGCGCGTACCGCCCACCAAATGGGCACCGGATCTCATCGAGTGTGAAGCAACACCACGAGGGTGTGTAGGCCACTCGGGAGAGGAATCCCTAGAGGCTAAGAGGGAGATCGTCTTTGAGTTCATCTTCTTTTCAAGAGTTCTTGTCCATTTCTTTCTGCGAGTACACGTTCTGCTTTTTTGCACCCGTCTGTCCTTTCCGCTTTCCTCTTGACCTGAGAGGAGAAGCAATGGCCACACGCCATCTTGGGTAAATCGTATCAATCGGGTAATTCTTCAGGTGTTTCGCCAATCTCGGGTCCTTGGAGTACTTAATCAATCTGTTCACACATATGTCGATCTGCAGTTGATGTTTGTACTCCGTTCTGGCAAACTTGTCCGTTGAAATAAAATTGCCCAAATCTTCATTCTTTTCTTCAGTTCCCGCTCTGAATTTTCAACTTTTCTTTGCCTTTCCACGAGAACCCATGTGTAATCTGGGATTCTTTATGGCTTTATGCCCTATAAAACAGAGCGATGAAGACGGAAGTGCGCCCGATGCGCGATGTATGAAGGGTGGGAGTGGCCAATAAGTCCGGACACGAAGATTCTTTCCCAAAAGCTGTGTGCGCTGCAAAAAGGATCAGATCCTCCTATCACAAAGTGATGACATGGCGGACAACAGAAACCCTAATTTCTGCCAAAAACCCTAATTTCTGGAAATCGCGGAGGCTTAAAAATAATAATAATAAATAAATATATATATATATAAATATATATATAATGATGAGCGACACAAATCATGCTTTTTCTCTGTGCAATGAGAAAGAGAGAGAGAATGCTTTTGCTTTCAAGTTTTTGATCTTTGTGAGAGAGAGAGAGAGAGAAGTTGCTTTTGATTTGAAGCTTTAGGGCTCTGCTTTTGGGCATCCCTTGTAACCTTTAAATTAGTGGTGAGGGCCTCACTTCTCAGTGCATCTGGACGCAGAGTCTGAGAGTGGATCCCGACCCATCTCTTGTACTTTGATCTGATTAATATGAAAAGAAATACTGAAAGGGGCGCCAGTCTTTGGGGCCAATATCTCTAGGCACGGAACTCCGTCGGGCCAGTGCAAATCTATCGCGATCTGTGAATTGTTTTGAAGTGGTTATTTGGTGCTGTCACGGTTGATTCTTGACTTGGGGTGTCCAAGTCTGTTACAATGGTATCAGAGCACGGCCAATTTCTCTTCTATGGGAAATCCGATCCCCAATTTTTTTTTCCGCGGCACCTATGGCTTCACGCAAGGATCATTCGACTCCCTCTACATATGGAGATGCGGGCTGGGATCACAACGAAGATTCAGACAGAGTATGGCCCGCCTCGGCCTACTCAGGCGGAGCAAATAGAGATGAAGCGTCGTCAATTGATTGGCAATGCAACAAAGATGATGCTCAGTTTTGCGAAGGATCCGAAATTGGCAAAATATATGAACCAGACCTCTTTGGAAGAGGTACAGATGGAATGACAGAGAACCACAACACCACTCCCGAAACCCGCTCTCGAGAAACCTTTTGCCTCCAAGAAATATACGGAGAAGGACCTCGAGAACGTGGTTGATGCACGGATTGCTCAGCATTTCGACGTGCAAAAGAAAGACAAAAAGCACGGCAAAAAAGCAGAAGAAAGGCACTGACTTCCCGGGATATTTGGGTCGTCGGTTGACATTCAACAAGGCAAAGAAACAGAAGAAGCGTGTCAAGTTTGAAGGCTTACCCAGGTCTTCTTCTTCTTCTGACAGTTCTTGTTGCTAAACTGGCTTTATTTGACAAGAAAATAATTCTAAATGAATTATTGGATTTATAAGTGAGAGGGTTTTCTCGCTTGGAACAACAGGAAAAATAATTCTAAATGAATTATTGGAATTTTAAGTGAGAGGGTTTTTCTCACTGGAGACATCCGAATACAGAGTATTCCTAGTGCGTCGTTCAAAGTAATGACGGGAGCATTGTGAATGGGAATATTTGTAAGGCCACCAGGAACGGGTACTTCTGATGCGTCACATCGGATGGGTGACAGGGAGCATCGGGAAGAAGTATCCGACCATCCGGGAACGGACATCTCTGATGCGTCATAGGATGGGTGACATAGAGCATCGCGAAGGAGATTGTACCGTAGGTTCGGTAGGAAGTGACTAGGTGATGGGTATTCCTGATGCGTCACAAGGTGGGTGACGGGTGCATCGGAAAGGGAATATCCATAGTCGAGAGGAAATTCCGAATTGTGTTAGAATTGTGCACAAGGAAAGGCAAGCACTTGAATGAAGATGGGTTCAGAGGAAACTTTGAGGAAAAACGGATGCTTTTTGAGAAAGCGGAATTGCTTTTCGAGAAAGCAAATGCTTTCCTGCGAGGAAGTCTATGTCTGCATTGCAACTATGCGTGTGATTGCATCCAGGGACGCCTGGCAAGTGCAGTGAAAGCATTGTTTTTAACTTATAAGGTTTCCTTGAGTTTTTGGACAGATTCAGACCATTTTTAAAGGTGATCGGTCGCCCACTTAATAAGTGGGCAGCCATCCGATAAATAAGGCAACAGATCAGCCAGCATTTTCTCTCTCTCGTTTTTTTCATGGCGGAACAACGCCCCAAAAAAAAAAAAAAACGGCCGCGATCTCTACGTGAGCAGCTATTGGTGCCCGTGGCCGGGAGCTATAAAAGCATCTCATGCCCTCACTCAGAGGAAAGGATCAGTTTTTACAAGAAGGAGATGCTGCTGCAGAGTTCACCCGCAAAGAAGACGTTTGCCGGTGATGCCCATGGCTGTTCCAAGTGTACCCGATGTCGCCAAGACCCAGTGCGGGAGTTCCCTCGCGAAGAAGTGCCTACGGAGCGTGTTTCCATCGCGACAAGCTGCTGTTTTTCTCTGTTTTCAGCCCATAAACGTCGTAGACGGGGCTGATTTACGAGAAGGAACCCGAGAACACACCTCTTTTGTGTGTAGGATTGGAAGAGAGGAATTTTCTATGTAGAGATCTCTTCCGGGGAATTGCTTTTCGAGAATCGAGTTGCGTTTCAAGCGTCGAGACTTTGAAGGTAACAATTTTCATGTTATGATCTTTCAGTATTTGATTGCAGGTGTACTTCCTCTTTCGTGAGGGAGTAGGAGCAGAGGAAGGCATGAGCCTCTGCAGGAGAAAAGAAAAGCGCTCTGAGGAACTAGAGCCAGATCAGCCCAAGGGTTTCGTACCCGAGTTTGGGAAGTAGATCCACGGATCGGAGAGAGGTAGTCTCTCAAGAAGTTGGGATTCCCAGGTAAGGACTTTGTGTCCGGGAAAGCAGAGTTGTTCTGCGGGAAGAGGACTCTGGAAAGAGAGTTGGAAAAGAGTTGCAGGGATGCCATGCCCTGAGTCTGGAAGGTGAGATCCAGAGGCGAGAACCTTGATTCTCGAGGAGGTTCTCGAGGAATTGGAATAAGGAACGGAAGTTCCTTGGAATAGGGTTTTGCCCTAGGAATCGGAAGCTGAGGCTTCCGGGAACCATCGAGTCTTATTCTAGAACGAATGTGGTAATACGTTCGGTTCAAGTGCTTGTATGACTTCTCCTCAGTAATAAAGATACTATTACGGGGGGGACCAGCCCCATCTTCTGGTCCCCAGTACTGTGTCGATCTTCTCACTCTATCTCTCTCTCTATTTATTTCTCTCTATATCCTCTGGCTTCAGTAATAAGTGATAAATCCTATTTATCCGAATGTATTTTATATTGTTATGCGCTCCCGTTTGTGACAGTTCTTCTAGCTCTTCAGACTCGAGCGAAGAAGACAGAAAAAGCAAAAAGCGAAGCAAGAAACAAAGCTTCGGAAAGGGCAAGAAAAAGGCAAAGAAGGCTACTCGCCCAGAGACTGACAGTTCTACTGAGGACTCGTCTACACACAGCTCAGATTCCAATGACGGAAACTTTTATGCGAACAAGAATTTTTTTTTTTTTACAAAGCTAACCAGTATGACTTTCTCGAAGATAAAAGCAAGAAAGTCCGAGAGTTTAAGGAAGGTGGCCACTCGATCAAGTTTGATACTTTTTCAGGATACTCAGATGCTTCGAAGGCTTTGTCTTTTATACAACAGTTTGACACCGCTTTCGCGGGAGGACGCTATTCAAAGCACTCCAAGATTCGGAGAGCTGCCTCTTACTTTAAGAGGAATGCTCGTACTTGGTGGTCCACGCTTCTTTTAAACAAGACTGCGCCAGTTAAATGGCTGAAATTTAAGAAGCTTTTTATTTCTTCTTGGTTGACGCAAGAATATGAACGAGATATACGAGTTGCTTGGAACCATCTTCGGATAACCAAGAAAGATACAATCAATGCTTACTGTGAAAGATTTTGGAGCTCTTTTCTACCTGCCTCTTCATTCAAGAAGATCTCGTTCAGAGAACAGATTGAGTGGTTTACCTTGGGTCTACCTACAGAGATCCGAGATCACTGCTTGGAACAGAAGTCAGCTTCTATTCAGGAGTTGATGAGTCATGCGAAGCGGGGCTTTGCCATTCACTCTGGCAGTCTGACCTACCCCACAGATGAGGCCATGACACAACGAGCCGAACAGACTTCTGGGAATGAAAGTAGAAAGAAAAAGAGCAACCCAGAGAAAAAGGATGCATGACCCAAGCTTACTCCTAAGGAGAGAGCTCGCTTCATCAGAGAGGGGAAGTGCTTTGGATGCGGGGGAACATGGACATATCTCCGCGAAGTGCCCTAAAAAGGCACAGAAAGGAAAGAATGATAAAGACGACAACAGACCTGAGAGTTTGAGAGCAGCTAAGGAACGTGGCAGAAAAGGCAGATAGAAAAGCAGAACTGGTACCACATGGCGTGGAACTTGCCCGAATCAAATGAATGAAAGTACAAACTTTGCCGCTTTTTGGGGCAGAGTGAAGGATCAGAAAGCTCTTTTGAAGGAGCCAAGGCCAACTTCTTTTCACTTGGAATTGGCGGCTCGATTTGGAATTACGCCCGACAGACTGACGCCACAGGCGGAGGTAGTTCGACTAGCACCCGGATGGGATGTTGCCATTACATCGAGCATTGGCAAACTTCATTTGCAACAACAGGGGTGTTCAGGGCACGCGAGTGACGTTCTACTCGGAATCCCTTGGTACCACCAGAACTACGCCGTGGTTGACTATCGGGCCGAGAAAGCGACTTTGACAAATGAAGGGCTCAGAGATTGTACTTGATGAACTTCATTTTCTTTACTCATTCTTTTGGGAGAGAACTGAACGATGGATAAAGGTTGAATATGTTTTGACCTGAACAAAAGAACGCCAAAATTTTTCTCCACACTCATGCCGATTGCTTTTTTTAGAGGGCCTGAAGATCAAACCATTGATCTGATACCTGGAAGCACGCCAGCGAATCGGCCACCTTACCGTGTGAGCCGAGTACAGAATGAAAAGACTATGAACCCAATGAAAGACCTCTTGGAAAAAGGGTCTTGTCCAGCCTAGTACTTCACCGTATTGCTCTCCAGTGTTGTTGGTTTTGAAGAAAGACGGATCTTGGAGAATGTGCATCGATTATAGAGCTCTCAACAAAATAACCATCACGAACAGATTTCCGATTCCTCGGATCGATGATATACTCGACAGGTTACGAGGATCCTCGTGCTTTAGCAGGATTGACTTGAAGAGTGGATATCATCAGATCAGGATAGCGCCAGGAGACGTCTACAAGACAGCTTTTCGAACGACTTTTGGGTTATTAGAGTTTTTGGTGATGCCTTTTGGCTTAACCAATGCTCCTGCGACATTTAACCGGCTGATGGACAGGATTTTTCGAGTACAAGCTATTTGTTGGCACTTTCTTTGACGACATCATTGTTTTCTCCAAGAATGAGGCAGAACACAGAGATCATCTGCTTCAGGTCTTTCAGGCATTACGAGATCACAAGTTAGTGATTAATGCAAAGAAAAGTGAATTTTTCCTACCAGAGATACACTTTTTGAGACACATTGTGTCAGCAGCAGGAGTGCAAATGGATCCGGCCAAGATAGAGACTATCCGTGATTGGCCCGACTTGAGGAATGTCCATGAAGTTAGAAGCTTCTTGGGACTGTGTTCGTACTACAGGTGGTTCATACGAAAGTTTGCAGAGGTTGCTTCCCCTTTGCATATCTTGACACAGAAAGGAGTACCTTTCTCGTGGGGACCCACAGAGATGACTGCCTTTTAGACATTGAAAGAGAAATTGACTACAGGACCTATTTTGACTTTGCCGGACTTGCAGAAGTCATTGAAGTATATTATGATGCTTGTGGTCGTAATCTGGGTGCGGTCTTGATGCAAGAAGGCCATGTCATAGCTTACGAGAGCCGTGTGTTCTCTAGGCCGGAGATGACAGCACAGATTTATGAGAAAGAGCTTTTGGCGGTTATCCATGCTCTTACTCAGTGGCGGCATTACCTACTCGGAGCGGATTTTACTGTCTTTACAGACCATCAGAGTTTGCGCTACTTCTTGTCACAGAAGCAGCTTTCGGAAAAGCAGATGCGGTGGGCGAACATCTTGTCACGGTTCCACTTCCAGATTGTCCATGTGCAGGGACAGAAGAATGTGGTGGTAGATGCTTTGTCTCGGAAACCGTTGGTTCTGGCTATTTCCGCGATACATCATAGGAGCTTCGAGGATATGGTCGATCAGTATGCCACAGATACAGATTTTGCAGATATTTTCACACGGATACGAGATGGGGAGACAGTAGCTTGATACTCCCTTTGGGAAGGCTACTTGATGAGACTATGTTGTGCGTTACACAGCCGTTGAGGGAAAAGGTTATAACTGAATGCCACTGTCCACCTTTTATGGGTCACCGCGGCATTGCTACCACCATGAAGGGGGTAGAGAGATACTTCTTTGGACCGAGACTCAAAAAGGATGTGGAAGAGTTTGTGCGCAGTTGCTTAGTATGCCAGGGCCCAGAAGGTCAATTTTGACAGGCATAAGGCACAGGGATTGTTAAAGCCTTTACCCATACCCACCCGCCCCTGGAAAAGTATTGAAATGGATTTCATTTTTGATCTCCCGAGAACGCAGAATGATCACGATGATTTTACGATTATATGGCACATCTGAGACGATTGTCTCCAACAGAGACCCCAGATTTATGAGTTTGTTTTGGAAGGCAATTGGGAGAACATTGGCACGCGGTTGCAGTTCTCGTCATCGTTCCACTTGCAGACTGATGGGCAATTTGAGATTGCCAATTCAGTGATTTTAGATTTATTGAAGTCTTGTATCTCGGATCAGAAGACTCAATGGGAAAAGAACTTACCTTTGGTGGAATTTGCCTACAACAACACGATACACTCTTCGACGAGGAAGATGCCATGTGAGATTGTTGACAGTGTTGCAAAGGTTCCATCCTTCCTGAGCGCGAAAGATTAGATATTTAAAGCGGATGAATATTCACGAGATTTGGATACGGCTTTTGCCAAGGTTCGCGAGACTTTGCAGGAGTCTCAAGAACGACAGAAAAAGACAGCGGATCGCAATCGTCGCGACTTGAAATTGATGGAGGATGATTGGGTGCTCTTACTTTTGAGAAGGCACACCTAAAAAGGAAAAGGGAAAGGAGAGGTTTTTTCCAAAATGGCCTAGCTAGACAATGTGTCATTTCTATCGTATTGGCCATCTATATCTACATCCTAGCTACATCCAATGCTAGGTGATGCTCCTATTATTTATCTCCCGTGATGAGGCCATCATGCATAGTCTAAGTGTAGAGGCCATTGGGTCCAAGTGTCACTTCCACCCTTAGGATCTATACTCGCATAGCCTGATGGAAGACAGACTATCCAATCTACTTCCACTTGCTCATTTAGTTTAGATAAATATTGAGAGGGAAGCACTAGGTATGGTGTTAAATGACACAAAGTTCAGACACTATTGTTGGAGAGTCTGTTTCACTATTATGTGGATCATCAGGTATTCCTCTCCTAATCAACAAAGTGATTATTCAAGGCACGTTGACTAGATGGATGATGTTTCTAATGGAATGTGAGTTCAAAATCTTCCATAAGTTAGGGAAAACCCATTATGGTGCTGATTTTCTTACAAGAAGCACAGAAGGCAGTTCAATGACATTATTAAGAGATAAAATAGTTGATGCTAAACTTTAAATACAACTATGGAAGGATGAGTTCCTGCATCGCAAGACATGGCAAGACATGTATGACTTTGTTCAGTTAGGACTTCCCAAATTTTGGTCCCATGCAAAGAAGAAGGCACTGATTATAAAGAGCTTGAAGTTTACCATCTTTGGAGGAGATATCTATAGATTGGGTATTGATGGTGTGCTTCAAAGATGCATTCCTATGCAAGGGAGGATGCAAGTAAACATAGAGGCTCATAGTGGGGATGTAGGTGGACATTTATTTACTATCATTACCTATAAGAAAACCTTGCAAGAAACACTTTGGTGACAGGTGTCAAGGCATTTTGCAAGGACTATGACATTTGTCATTGAATGGGAAGACCAGCAACAAATGACATAAAACCTCTGACTCCAATACAATTACTAGGAGTATTCATGAAGTGGGGATTGGACTTCATGGGTCCATTCAAGAATATTATTTCTAGGAAAAATAGGTTTAGCATAATGGCTACCTGCTATGTGAGTAAGTGGGTTGAAGACAAGGAACTGCCAGATTACACTGTCTCAATGAAGCAAGGAACTCAATGACGCCAATTCAGACGGACCTAAAACAATTCATCCACTTAATCATTTATTTTTGCATAAGCTGGCATTGTAACTGCTGAACCCGAAATAATTTGATTGTCTCCAAAACTTGTACTTAATGAGAGACAAGATACCCTAGTCCACCACATTTTTTGAAGTAACTATCCCTCTTTAGCTAAATACCCAATTTTTAAACCTTGGATATATAAGCCAAAAATTGTAATTATTAGAAAAATTGATAACCTTTTGAGCTCATGTAGTGAAGAGTATGCCTACACTTGCACGCTCATTACTCATTATATGGGTAAGAATTGCTAATGAACCATCTTGTGTTCATTCCTCATACTCTTGGCATCATGTACATGTCTAATGTGCTATGTTTGAGTGTCAGTGTGCGATGCAATGAGCGGTTTTAGCTCTAGGTTTCCCAACATATTTATTTGCTCATTGTGAGTTGTTAAATGATGTTTTAAGTGAAACTAAGCATGGACAAAAGTAAGTAGGACTTAGGAGGATCAATCAACCCCTCATTCTTCGTTTTTTGGTGAAAGTAAGCAGTGGCAGCAATTGCGGTTTCTCACCTATTCGATGGGGACTTTTGTAGATTTTGTTGTTGAAAACCTATTGCCTATATCCTAGAGACCCCTAATCTCAAGTTTCATGTCATTTGGAGTTCATTTGATACTTCTACGACCATTA
>NW_028221440.1:16932-63070 GCF_014529385.1 Adiantum capillus-veneris
ATTATGGAAGAGGCTGAGAGCAGCGAGTGCTATATGGGAAATGGCTATTGCCGGGAGTTTTGGGGCCATGAGCAAGCAGTTGGAGGCGCCGCAGTAGAGGCTCAGGTGCGGAGTTAGAGAGGCGCTCCAGGTGGTGGCGGCTTCAAGAGGAGGGAAAGTTGCGCCACCTGAGGGTGGAGTCGTCGGAGAAGGGGCAGGAGGGCCTAGGCCTTGAACAGAATAGAAGGGCATTGCTTGCAAGGTGATGGTGCTAGAGGAACCAGAAGGAGGAGGAGGTCGATGAGCTGGGGGTCTGAATGTAGAAGGGGAGAGGGCCACCATTTTGGAGGGCGTCAGTTGGCGAGAACTGCAGTGGGGAGGATTCACCGAGAGATCATGGTGGCAGGCTGGTGGCGTGAGGGCCATTAAGGGCTAGCTACAGAGCATAAGGAGGGTCTCTGGGTGCTGCGTCAGCACTGCCATGAGGAACGGGACCATTTTGGAGGGCCTAATGAGGCATGCCGAGACCTACACCTAAATCCGCGCCAGAGAGCCAGGTTTGAAGAAGGCCGCCAGTGAAGAGAGGGCTTGTTGGCTGTGCACTCAATTTGTGTAATGGAGAGTGTTGGTGAATAAAGGGCCATCATGGCAGGGAGCCGCATGCAAGCAAGGTCGCAACTGGCGAAAAGAGAGTGCCCTCCGTGTTGGAGGCCGTGAGTTGCCGTCTACAGAAAGGGAGGGTCGTCGAAAGCCACAAGACCAAAAGCCGCATGTAGAGGGGTGGCTGATAGTTGAAAAACGAGGTTTAAAGGAGAGCCGCCCATGGCTACAAGTGAACATCAGGGATTGTCGTGGCCGTGATGCCATCATTGTATGCGCATGTGTTTTGATGCATGTTTTTCTATGGTTTATGGTGATTGCTCGACTCAAATCATTTTATTCCTTCATCTTGTCTTGTGCGAGGCCGTGGTAGCATTGGCTCGGGTCCACACAGGTGTGTGTGTGTGTGTGTGCGAAGAGAGAGGAAGAGTGATTGTGGTTGAAGATTGGGTATGGGTTGGTGTGCGATCGAGGTGTGTGAGGCCTCCCAATGTGAGTGTGTTTACAGGATTTAGTGAGTGTATGCATCAATGTGGGGATACGGGTGACGGTTTGTTGATGGGTCTATTGTGTGAAGTGCTCATGTGTGAGTGTGTGCAACCAGTGGTGCCTCGTAGGCGAGTCGGTGCATTAGAGATTGGCAGATAGTCTTCGTGTGTATGTGATTCTGTGTGGTTAGGGGTACGGGTTTAGCCCTCGAGCTTGAGAGTGGCAATGTGAGAGAAGAGTGAGAGAAATCGATTGTAGGGCCCCCAAGCAAGCAAAAAATAGCTAAGTTCAAAGCCCCAAGGGCCAAATCAAATCAAAGTTACCAAAAAAGGGTGGGACTCCTCTATAAACCCCTTTTTTTGCTCATTTTAATGGGCTGTCCGCCCTTGTTTTTGAACAGTGAAGTGCAAAGAGCCCAAGAGGATGCTTGTATGTGCTCTTGCTAAGTAATTGGAAGCCCTCTTTCCCCCATTTTTTTGGTGTTGTTTCCCCCTTACCTCCTTTTTTTCTCTTGCTCTTTGCGTGTATATCGATGTCAACAAAAGTGTGTGCCCGCGGCCCGCTTTGTGGTGCAAAGAGAATGAAAATCGAGTTGTGGTGTGTCTTGGGTGTGTTGAAATGAGCATTAATAGTATGTGTGAGTTGAATGGCGGTCTTGCTAGTGTGTGAGTTCAGAGATGTGTAGCCGGTGGTCTGTCAGAGGTGTGTTGAGTCTTTTGAAGGTGTTTTTGAGAGGATAGGGGTGCTGTGAGTGCCCTGAGCTATAGTGAGGCAATTGGGTGTGTGTTTCGGGTGTGTTCCCCATTCCCCCTCCATCTTTTGGTGCCCCCACTGAGGAGCACACCGATTGCTCCTAGTTAGACAAGAAGACAGTTTTTTGCATTGGTGGACATGGAGTCTCAAAGTTATGGGCCAATTTTCACATATGAAGATAGTTCAGACAAGTGGATTTCATATTTTGAGTTGTACATGTTGTCATTGCGTATGCCGAATGAGGAAAACAAGATGAAAACATTCCCGTTTGTGATGCGCGATAAAGAGAGAGTGTGGTATGAAGCTTTGGAAGGTGAGCCGAGGCATGCTTAGCCAGCTCTACAGGCGCGTTTCCTACATGGATTTTGTAAAGAGGCGTCCCCACTCGAGATGGATGCTAAACTAAAGGTGCTCCAACAAGATGTAAGTGAAGAATTCAGTTTGTTTTTGGATTGTTTTGAAGCATGCTGGATAGAGTAGCAACAGCCCTTGCCTAACATGCAACTGAGTGTAGCTTTGAGTAGACAGGTATTGAGTGTTTTCTCCAAGAGCTTGGAAACCTCTTGTAGCCTCCATGCACTAGTCGAGTCAACTTCATCACACGGTATGCCATTTATGTTTGTGGTTCTCACTATCACTACAATAAGATAGCGAGGCTTGAAAACAAGGGAGCCCCACAGTTTGGTGCTATTGCCGGGGATGAGGTGACCAAACTAGGGAAGAACCTCAAGTGCTCAGTGCTCAGTAGCATTGTCCAAAACCTCCTCTAGGTTTGCTAGAGAACAAAAACAAACTTTTAGAAACCGCACGATTGAGGTATGTTTACCTCAACTGTGTATAGATGTCTTGGGAGTAGTAGTTGTACTCGTCGTTGAGGACCTTTAGGCTTAGATTCTCTGTTTTGAGTGGTTATAGCTTGGATTATGTCAGATTGATGAGCAGTGTAGATGATATGATATCATGAGGTACGGGGATACCACGTAGTATAGCCCAATGACCAAACAATATTTTTCAATCGAAGAGAGTGATGAGCCACTTGCTAGGGCATGGAAACACTCACAAGAAGTGAGCTCATCATGCAACACAAATGGTGACTCTACAAGGTGAGCTTCTACAAACCATATGGAGGAGCTAAGCCACAATGATTGGCAATCCCACCTCCATTCTCTTCACCTAAAATCAACCCAATCACACTCACTAACAATTGCACGACGACACACATATACCTATCCCGTCATGAAATGCACTAATCACAAACGCACACGGATAGATCTGTTTGAGCATCTGCACTCTAATCAAACTTACATGCACACACACGAATAGAGGACAATAGAGGACAATACACAAATAGAGAAGTAATAACCACTAATTAGTTAAGATCAAGCTAATCAAGCATCATATCAAGAGAAGAGAGAGAGATAGTGGAATAGTGTGAAAGAAAGAGATTAAGACTTGATTACTATTAATCAAGTCACATGAACAAAGAGAAGCTCAAGGACTCCATAGCCACACACATCATGAGCTTAAGGACTTCATAGCCACACAACCTCCATGAGCGCTTTAGTAAGAGTGGTCTGAACAAATGAGGTTGAGAACCCTAATTCCATTTACCCACGGCCTTATATACCTAGCGTAAAAAATATGTAATGTCCGAGCACCCAAGGATTTAGGGCTCCACTACTTACTGTATCTACAACCTAGGGACATTAACTAACCTGTTCTTTAAAGCTTGAAACATTGATTGAGACCGTAACACATTATAATTATTAAAATGGCTTGAAATAAATTGGAAAATTACAATACATGATCATTTTGGAAAAATGTGAAAATGTGTAACTCCAATCTTCACTGCTTCTTCGTATTATATATCTTTGATGCGCATTCATAAGAATTGGGCCTTTAGTAGCTCTTGTGAATTGACATTCGCTCAATTAACATTTGTCCCTCTCAATTTTATTGCATGTCCTCGGGCACTATTAAGAAGTGTCCGTGGAGGCCTTGGAAGGTTGTTGACTAGTTGTCAATGGGCTGTTTGTCTTCATTCATCAATGAATCTATTGATGAGGTCCATTTTGCTATGAATGTCTTAAGTTTGTCTCTGGTGTGAGCTAGAGATGACATCGCATGTTCATTGTAGCAACATAATGGGAGGTTTTCTATTTATTTAATAAGAGTATGTACAAGAGAAGTAGATAAATGAGGATCTAAATTAGGGTCTAATACTTGGCTAACCAAAGGCAAAAAATCGAGTAGAAAAAAAGTGCCTTTGGGATACATGCATTATTGGAGTACTTATGAGCATGGGAAATATTAATGAGGTACTGAAGGGATTATTTGCTGATGAATTTAGAAATAAGAGGGTAGCAAATATAAGGGTAGAAATATAGAATATTGGTTTGCCTGTGTGTAGTTCACTCAAGGTGCATAGGTGAAAGCAAAAAAGAGTGTCTAATGCATATGTCCATTGATGGGACATCCTATATATTCATACACAAAAATGCATGAAAAACAATATGTTGCGCAATAAAATTTTTGAGGGGTTTTTCACAAAGAAGGTGTAGCTATAAAAGCATACAGCATGGCTTTACAAGCTGGCACCCCTTTAGAAGGGTTTTTTCTAAGAGGATAGGTGCTCTCATCTTACTGTGCATTATGCATGAGTATTGGACTCTACGTCGCTCCACCATGATTAAGTTAATAGACTTCGACTCTCATGCTCGTCTAATCTAGCATGAGTGACATGACATAGATATGCTCAACATTTCCGGCTTGAGCGTAAGCATAATAACTACAACTTTTAGCACATAGTTTATTAGGACTTGAAGCTTTGGGACTAACACTTTACTCACTGTTCATGTCTCAACAGTCAACTCTGACTATGCAAAGAGTGTTTTTTCAACCCTCGAAACTTGACTTTTTATATTCTTGAGCTTACTACAAAAATTTATTCATGTAAAAGTAAGCTTGAACCCTCAAAGAATGGATTATTGAAGGACCAAGTTGGCATTGAAGGTTTCATTTTCCATACTCGTTTTATCTTTGAATTTGTATTCCTATTAAATTGATTGTCCTTTGATAGTGAAGACTCCATTAATTCTTGAGTTAAGCCTGTTGTAATAAGGCCTTTGACGCTGTTATAGGCCTTTGTTGACTTTCGAAACCTGATTTCTGACTAGCAGCATTGAAAGACTTAGGAATACAAATCTTGTCGTTACCTATGTAGCTTCTTTGATGACTTTGCCTGGCATGAGGTCTTGTTAAGCTCTTGAGATCTTTATGCAGTTCTATCATAATTATAGTCGGCCTTTGGTTTAGGATTCACTACAAGAGGTTCTTCATATTAGCGACGCTGTCAAGATACCGGCAAGGCCGGATAGACAAGGGTGGGGCCAGGGTAGGCGGTGTGGAACGAGGAGTCCAACCAGGGCAAGGGCCAAGGGCTTGCCTATAAAAAGGGTGGCTAGGTGGTGGACTCTGAGACCCTAGCTTCCCTTATCTTACACTGGTATCCGGGCTAGGCGGTGTGGAACGGGGAGTCCAACTAGGGCAAAGGACCAAGGGCATGCCTATAAAAAGGGTGTTTGGGTGGTGGTGGACTCTGAGACCCTAGCTTCCCTTGTCTTACAGACGCTAGCAATGTGAGTCTCAAATGTGAAAATCCACGGCGTCGCTATATTATTTGTTGCATAGCAATGATCATAGCGACAATCATAACGATGATCATAGCAAGATCGACATAATAAAAAAATAATTTAAGCGCCAAAAACTAAAATCCCAGATCTGAGTTTCGACGCTCTAGCAAAATAGGTATACCCGTGCCGCTCCCTCTCTCTCTCTCTCCCCCACACACACACAATATTGGTACTAGTATTGGTTCTACTACAGATACTCTCTCTCTAGCAAAATAGGTATACCCGTGCTCTCTCTCTCTCTCTCTCTCTCTCTCTCTCTCTCTCTCCCCCCCCCCACCCCACACACAACACAGTACTGGTACTAGTATTGGTTCTACTACAGATACTGATAGTACTCGTATGAGTACGATTATTGCAATACTGCTATACTAGTACTGGCAGTACTGGTACACTATATACTAGTACTAGTACTGATAATTATTGGTACTACTAGACGATGTTGGTACTAATACTTGTACTACACTATTTTTACTGTACTGCTATTGTTAGTACTAGTTGTATTGGTACAATATATATTGGTACTGGTACTACAAGACTATATTGGTACTGATACTGACACTATACACTATTGGTATTGATACTCCTATACTGCTACTCGTAATACTAGATTTGTATTGGTACTGATATTGATACCTATTTGTACTACTACTGAACTATATTGGTATTGGTATTGGTACACACACACACATGGCTGTTTTTAGTGTGTTGCTATTTCCCTGGTATATTTTTACTAGGATTGTTGGCCTGGGGTACTTTTAGTGAATAACTCGCTTAAATTCACTATGTAACTTTTATAGGGTGGTACCTTAATGGTACCTAATCCTTAGGTACTAAATGGGTTATGGACGGGCTAACGGGATCTGTAAATGATGTCGTCTTTTGCTTAATAACGAGGTGGCTCTCTCCTGACGGGTCTGCGATACTACGCTCTTAAGTGCTCTCTCTCTCTCTCTCTCTCTCTCTCTCTCTCTCTCTCTCTCTCTCTCTCTCTCTCTCTCTCTCTCTCTCTCTCTCTCTCTCTCTCTCTCTCTCTCTCTACATGGTGGTGCTGCTACACCATCCCCCTCCTGAAGTCGGGCCAACCATACGGCTACAAAGGAAGGTGTCCACTTGCTCCAAAACCTATAAAAAGGTGAACTTTACATGCTTACTTAGCATTAATGGTGTGTGTATTTGGGAGAAGTGTCTGTACATTAGGACTCTGAGGTTTTTACGTGCAAAGGGGTAGTGGTAAATGTGAGATCTATGAAAAAGGACAAGGATAAGCAGACTATTGTGGAGTTGGATTCTCCAACTCATTCTCAAGTGACTTTTGGCATTGAAATGGACTGCTATTCGAACTATTTGATGGTTGTGAGTACTCCTCATGCATATGCCGGTAGAGGCACTTGAATAGCTTCTTCTTGCTGAACTTTATCTCAAGAGATCCTGTAAACCACAAGGGGCTTCATATGGTTTTTTCCCTTGTGAATATATGATTAGGTTGACATTTCTTATTATTTATGTTTGAAAGCAATCTAGTTGGGTGACATCTATAACATGTGGGATACCCATGCATCACCTGAGTTTTGGCACTCTAAAAAAATAGGTATTCCCTCTCTCTCTCTCTCTCTCTCTCTCTCTCTCTCTCTCTCTCTCTCTCTCTCTCTCTCTCTCACACACACACACACACACATGACGAGAGAAAGGAGAGCTAGCTATGCTCCTTCCCTCTCCTCCCTCTCATGTTCCCTTCCCCTCTTTATCTCACTCTCTCTCTCTGTCACACACACACACACACTAGTATACTGGTTATAACTCAAACAACCCCCCCCCCCCTCCCCCCCCCCCCCCCCCCCCCCCCCCCCCCCCCCCCCATTTTGCATAGTAGTGATACCTTTTTGCTATGCCAATAAAAACCACCTTATAAATGGGACATTACCCCTACTTAAACAAAGCGTGAAAGAATAAGTGCTATCATCATACGGGGTAGGCGGCCCCTGTCCACTCTCTATTGCCCTCCCTAGGCGATGGCACTTGCAGGCTCGCGCAGTTGAGGGCGGCGGGATGCATTCATCCTACTTGCTCTGAGAGCGTGCACACCATCCTATATAAACTGAGGTGAGGGCACACTCTGGCCCTCACTTAGCCTTGGATTAGGTTTTTTTTGCTTATTTTCGCCACTATCTGAACTTGCTAAAGAAATGGATCTTGCAGCTCAAGCAACACAGGTGTTATGTTTTACCTTACTACCAATTTCGGTTTTGGTTTGTTTTTTACTATGCATGGTTAGTAAAGAATGGAGCCGTCTATTTTATACACTATTTATTAGTCATGAGCATAAGAAGGACAAACTATTGCACCATGGCATAAATGGCTTAGGACTTGAGACCTTGATTTGCATTAAGAATAGGATGGTCTCTGTGGAATACTTGCATGGATAGAGCATAGTTTGATGCAGGTGGTTATACTTGATTCTGCACCAACCGTCGAGGGTTGCTTGTTACACTATATAATGATCCCTCTTAAAAACAAACTGTTGTGCAATCTCATGATTGGCTGGAGGCCTGAAACCTCGTTGTTTTTCACTTGGTAGCGGTTTCTGTTGAAACACTGACACGGATTGAGTTTTTTTCTTAGTTATAAGCTATGTGCTAGCAGCTGAGGGTTGTTGTTTTCACTAATGGTTATCATATCACCTGGCATATTGCCACTGCAGGACTATCAGGTAATGAGTTGCTCTGAACTAGCCGTTAAGGGCTGCTGTGTACACTATGAAAAATCTTTTTTAGCAATCGCATGGTTGGCTTGGGTCTTGGACCTTGTTTTACATTTGGTGACGACTTCTCTCGAACACTGGCAGAGACTGATCGAGTGTTTCTAGCAAGAGGATATAGGCTCTGTGCTAGCAACTAAGGGTTGTTATTTTCACTAACTAGTTATCATAAATTGCCTAATACAAGTGTGTTGGCTTATGGGTTGCTCTGGTCATAACCACTGCAGAAATCGCTTGATATTTATTGTTTTTTTTTTTAAAGGGGGGGGGGGGGGGGGAGCATGACTGGCAGGTTCGGTAACTGTTGGTATTTTCTCTTTGATAAAACTGTTGCCACACTTGGGCTTATATAAAGTATCACCATTGGGATTTCATATGAGATAAAGGGATGAGGTGATTTTTGTTTTTTTTTTTAAGCACTTATGAATGTTGAAGCTTTAAGGCATCATACTCAAACAAGGCCAGACACTACTGTTCTTTGAGGGATACTAATAACTTGGGATTCTGAAGATAAGTATATAGCTGTTACTTTCGGCTTTGGCTTGAAGCTATGGCTAGTGACCTATGAGTACACAAAGTATAAATGGAGTTCTCGATAGTCTGTTGATTGGTCATACTGTCATTTTGATAGTTGTAGAAAGGGAGATTATGCATTACCCTCTTTTGGTACCATTGGTTCTTGAACAAAATATTGGGCATCTTACACAGTTAAAGACGTTCTTGGCCTCTCTTTGGGTAAAGTAATGCCAATGATACCTTGAGATTGTTACTCCTGAAGGTAATTATATGGTTACTGCAAAGCATAGCTACCAAGCTATGGTTAAATAAATAAATCTCACGATGGTTAAAATTAATGGATTCTTGGTGGGCTTCACAAGATCAGTATAAAAGGTAGAAGGTAGCACTCATTTTTTATGTAATAAGTAAAGACTGCTATCATACAAGTTCTAAACCTAGCTTGTCTAAAGTAAATAAAATCTATAAGATGGACATGGATAACAACTAATAGGATCCATTAATACCTGTAAAACACATCCATGGCTAATTGAATTGTTGTCTTGTTTGGATGGATGCAAGTAAGGACTCTATCCTATCTTGGAGGGTTTTCTTTTCTTTGGTAAGCAACCTTACTTAAATGAAATACTCAGTGAGGAACGGGGAAGTTCTTTTACTACTGGTCTAACTGAAAGAGGATCTCTTTCTTACAATAATTGTACCTAAATAATTTAGATACTGAGTTATTTTTGTACTTATCTGCTCATTGTTCCTTGGCCAGCTCAGTCTGTCTTTTGAATGTAAAAATTCAATTATGTCTTATTAGTTAAGATTTAAATAGCTACACACACACACACACACATATGACGAGAGGAAGGAGAGCTAGCTACGCTCCTTCCCTCTCCTCCCTCTCATGTTCCCTTCCCCTCTTTATCTCTCTCTCTCTCTCTCTCTCTCTCTCTCTCTCTCTCTCACACACACACACACTGTGTGTGTGTGTGTGTGTGTTTGAAACAGAGAGAGAGAGAGAGAGAGGGAGAAAACAAAGAGAAAGAGGGAGAGAGAGAGAATATGAAACAAAATGTTATATTAAGTGTCTTCAAAATTTCAAAATGATTTATGAGACCGATCCGATAAAAACCTTGTGGATTTAATATAATGTCTGCATTGTCCAAGAAAATAGTGCATCGGCCGGTGAAGAGCTTTGTCAATGTCTGTCTTTGTAAATAGACGTACTATGACATGCATAGATAAAGAGAGGGAAAGAGAGAGAGAGAGAGAGAGAGAGAGAGAGAGGAGAGAGAGAGAGAGAGAGAGATAGATAGATAGATAGATAGATAGAGAGAGGGAGAGAGAGAGAGAGAGAGAGAGAGAGAGAGAGTTGACATAGGTTTAGGATTTAGTTTCTATATTTAAGTTAAAGTTTAGGTTTAGATTTATATTAAAGCTTTGGGGTTAGATTTAGGATTCAACTCAAGATTTAAGGTTTAGAGCTGAAGAAGAGGCCCAACCATCTCTCTCTTTTTTGTAGAGCTTAAAGATGTTTGAAGCTAGTTAGGCTTTGGAATGTTCAAAGGGTAGGCAACAACACTAGCTGTTGAAAGCGTTCTCGTTCTGTTGAGCTCGAGTGATGGAAGAGGAAAGTGGATAACTGAGGAGTTTCACAACATATCAAGTTGGCTTGTGTGTATGTGTGTGTGTGTGTGTGTGTGTTAGGGAGAGAGAGAGAGACAGAGGGAAGGGGCGGGAGGGAGCACTTGTGGTGCTGAGTAGGAATTAGAGCAGTTGAAGCGGACAATGTAGCAAGAGCAGTTTTCATTTGAAAATTTTGCATTTTTGTTCTGTGTATGTGCATGCATGTTAGAGAGAGAGAGAGAGAGAGAGAGAGAGAGAGAGAGATTAAGTTAAATTTAAGATCATTTTGGATTTAGTTTTTATACCAAAGTTTAGCTTCAAGATTACGGTTTAAATTTAGAGTTAGGTTTACGGTTATGTTTGCAGTAGTTTGCATGTAGTTCACATGAGTTTAGGTATGTAGTTGCTTGCAAGCTCACTCGGGGGGTGCAATATGTAATCATGTTAATGTATAACGTGAGTTCGAAAGGAGGGGTTTTAAAATACAAAAATTTTAGGCAATTTAACAAAGATACATTAAAATAAGGGGTTTTAATATTCAATTTTGGAAAATTTTCCTAAAATAAGGGGTCATTTTATTCATTCTGACATGTTAAAAGAGGGGTTTTTCAGATACCCCGTGAACGCACGTCATATGGGGGGTACGGAATGGTGAACCCCCCGAGCAAGCTCACAAGTGCAAACATCTCTATCTCTTTCTCTCTCCAAACTAAATGATGTGGATGTTGTATGCAAGCTCACAAGTGCAAACATCTCTCTCTCTTTCTCCCTCTCTTCCTCTCCACGGATGCGGCATTAAGTTGGAAAGATTTCAATGGCATGATACTCAAAATGGAGGCAGACTTGTAATGTGCACAGTAATCCCTTGAACAAGGAGCTGCTATGAAGAGATGTTAAGCTGTTGTGAATTGCTACAGTTGAACAAGAGGCAAAGGGTTTTTCTCCACTACATGCAATGTTATGTAGACATCGATGTGTAGATTTTTGGTACCCACAAATATAAGAATTGACTAATAAAGGCAAGATTATAACCCGGTGGTTCTGATCTTTGTGCACCTCTAGATCGAGGTGTGCGGGGATCGGACATGGATAGAGAATTTGAGGTAGTTTACAGTGTGATCTATGGTTTCTTGATTGTGAGGGAGATTGAGAGAGAGAGAGAGAGAGAGAGAGAGAGAGAGATAAGAGACACCTAATGCCAATAGACAAATAAATTTATATTCAGGTTATAAGGTTTTGACATTCATTATGAGTAGTGACGATGATGTGGGGTTGTCCAACCGAAACGCCTATCTCTCAATAAGGATCTTATGTCCTTGTAATGAATGAAAAAAAAATGTGCAACGGACAAGACACATTTTTCTGCAGCACGTTTGTGAATTTGGAGAGTTTGACCCATCTATTATAGATCAACTTGTTGTCAATTACAACTCGTCGTACTCCGCTGGCCAACAAGCAGCAATCTTGCAATCCAATAGACGTGTTTGCAGGTGCTTCGATCAAGCAACATACGTGAGGCCACAAGATGCAGCCTTTGACAGCTTGGAGGGTGATCATGCTAATCACATTCCCAACAAGGCTATGTTTGAGCCCGAGATTGATGAAATGATCGAGACAATCATGGATTTAGAAAAGGCTTATCTATGATGACATGAAAAGTGAAGCCGATACACCATTGTATGGTGGAGCACGTGTGTCTAGATTGAAGGCGCTCGTGGTTCTTCTCAACATGCAGGAAAAGTCTGCATGGAGTGACACTAGTGTCACAACACTTTTCAGGTAATGTATTACAATGTGTTTACTTCAATAAAAAACTCTAAATGTCTAATGTACCAAATTACTTACACAAGTGCACCACATTTTTTTCGCTGTGTAGATTGCTTAAAGAGCACATATTGCCAGTTGATAATGTGATGCCAGATTCCAGAGAGAAAGCAAGAAAGATCTTATGAAACTTGGGGATGGATTACAATTCTATTCACGCTTCTCCTAACGGCTGCATCCTTTTCAGAGGGGCATACATAGACATGGAGAAGTGTTTGAAATGTGATTTCGAGAGATATCAAGTAGATCTCCACGGACCAAAAATTCCGTAAAAGTTTTTGTGACACTTTCTTTTGCTGCCTTGCATCAAGCATTTCTTTGAATGTAAGTGCATGGCCACCCTAGCATCATGGCATGAGGAGAATAGATCTTCGGATGGTGTGCTACCGATTCGTGCAGATTCCTGCAGATTGCGCGGCCTGGAAGCATATAGACAACACATGGCAGGATTTTGCAAGGGAAGCTCAAAATTTGCACCTCGGTCTAGCTATGGATGGCATAAATCCATTTGGTCAGAGATGAACATCTTACAATGTATGGCCAGTTGTCATTGTCAACTACAACATTGGTTGACTACCAAGAAGGGGCACCTGTTTCGCTCGTTTGATGCCTTTCAAAGGCCCAAACACTCAAGATTTTATCCTCATATTTGGGGTGAAAACAAATACAGATTATTGGTTTGCAAGACCACAAATCTGAATAGAGTGAAGCAGACTTTGAATGTGGAGAACCTACAGTCTATCATGTCAACACATATTCAATCCATAACATTGGGTGAGTTGTTGAAGACCATACCACATCCATGGAAAGATCTAGAAGGCACCTTAGAAAAAATGGGCATAACATAAATAACCAAAGAAAACTTTGAGGAGCTGGCTTGGGACATATTTTAGCCTCGCCCAATGTCTATAAATTGCCCTAAATTTTCCTAGAGTGCTCAGCTTTCAGTGCCAACAATTGCGTCTAATATCGCACAACAATACTTACGTATTATACAAAGTGGTGTAAGATCTCCATAACCATATCCATAAGATCTTCTCTCTCGTTTGTGGGAAGAAGAAGAAGAAGAAGAGAAGAAGAAAAAGAAGAAGAAGAACACTCTCTCTCTCTACTTGCTTAATATCTTCTCTTTTCTTTTAACGGTGTGCATGCTCTTCAACAACTTCATGGAAAATCTCTACATAGCTCTAATCACTACTCTCTTTGCATAAAAGAAATATATCTTTTGATAGCCAGTAATCACTTCTAAAGCATGGTAAGAAGCTCTAAACTCCATAGCCATAATCTATTTCTCTCTCTACTCCGTTTTTCTAAGTAACTACCCTCTCGATTGTTGCTTTTTTGTGTACGAGAGAATGTATGGACTCGCCAGTTGTGTCCAAGATTCTCCATGCTTATTTTATCATGTTTAGCACGCTAATTTATTCACACATTGTGTTTATGATCATGTATGTGCATAAAAAGCGTTTTTTGTTTCATGTCATGTAGACGGTAGGAATATTGTTTTGGTTATATCTCCTAAACCACTATGAATCATGTCAAATACTTGACACTAGAGATTAAACAAATCATTTAGAATATTTTTTCTCTCTTGGGTGTCATGTGAAAATTCTGCACGAGAAAAGAGCCCACTGAACAGTCAAAACTTTGGACAAGCTCTTTGGAGAACCACCATATAGATTCATCACATGAATCTATATGTTGGCAAAAAATCCACTTAACCAGATCAGAACCTTGATTAAACTTGCTGATAAATGTAGATAGATCAGCAATATCACTTTGTGAGTGCGAGTTATTGTACGAGGCCACCTACACGTGTACGGGTCCTACCTAGGGGAAGTACTATATGATATCGTGGGTTTGATGAGTGGTTCACATATGTTTCATGGTTTGTTTTGGTGATCCGATTTTAGGTGTTTGATGGACATAAATGTATATGGGATGTATGGTCCGTCAATCCGAACAGTATAGGCAAATATGCATAAGGAGGCCTTCTTTCTGTGTCACGGTTGTTTGCAAAAGTCTTATATGGGCAAAGTGATGTGATAAGGTGTTAGTCTATATTATGGGGTTGAGCTTATATTATGGGGTTGAGCTTGATGCATTGGTTCAAGGTAGAATACTTTCATTTGCATGTTATGCGTGCACCCAAAAATAGCAATGGGTTGTTTTTTGCATATATGTGATGTTATGGCATATGGTTGATCAAAGTGACCGGGGTTGTTCTACATCATTGTTAGATTGATGGGATGATATCATATGATGTATACAATCTTATGGATAGATATGGATGCCTCATGTGCATATGTATAGTGCTTTCTTCTAGGTCAGAACTAGCTCTATGTGTTAGGGGGTGAGGTGTAGTCATAGTGCATTACTTATACATGGTTAAAAATTATTCAAAAGGGATTTTGAAGTCATTTTTAGTCACTGGTTAGACTTCTTTTATGCATGAAAGAGTCAGGGCCATGTGTATAGCCGAGTTTAATTGCAGTGGCTATGTCAAACTCTAAGTGTGGGAGTTGGTTCCAATGAGGAATACGGTTTATGGTCAAGGGATAAGGTCCCTCACAAATTATGGTTGTGATTTTGATTGTAAAAGGCAGTGTGGCTCAGGAATTTTTTGGGGGGATATGGTTGTGTTGCTAATTGTTTTGCAACCATCTTATGTACTAAAGTGGTTTTGCAGGATTGGATGTGCATCACACTGAGTTGGGTGGAGTGCTCACGTATGTGATGAGATTGGATTATGGTTTATGATTTTGGATTGGATCATGAGGTGGTTTTGATGGTTTACTATGGACGCCTATACAGCTTGACTATTTGGAAAAGATTATTTGTGCATATGGAAGATGCTATCGTGATTGGAATGTGTTATGTTTCTCATGGAAGCGTCACTATAAGATTAGGATCACCTACATTGCTTAGCCTTAGATAAAAGGGTTGATGACATGAGGCTTTGCTAGATCGGGGTGTTTCCTAGATTTTGTTTTTTGTTAGGCTCATCTATACGGTTAGTGTGTCGGATATTGAATGACCTACATGGCTAATGCACAAAGGATCTTGCCTTGGCTTTGATTAAACATCCAATGTTGGGCATCAAAGAGACATGGCACCTAAATTGGTATGGTTGGTGTTGATTCCCTACCACTTGCTAGTATTTGGGATCCGTTTAGAGCTTGGGTTCTTGGAGGGAGGCAAAGTAGTCTAAGCTTATATCTGGCTTAGGTAGAATGGAGGTGTTCTGGCTACAAGGCTCTACCTACTTCAGTAGGATTGACCTTAAAAGGCTGAAAGCATGTTAACCTGTCGCGCTTTTTGTGCTAGTTAGCAGTTTCAAGTTAGCATATCTTCAAAAAGTTGGGCGTCCAGTAAATTTTTTACAAATAATATCAAAATTTGTCGGAGGTTGTACATTTGAATTCCTTGTTTCAGGTGCTTTCTATTGATATATCATATGTCATAGATCTTGGATATGTAGCTCAAGTTATTGTACTAGTTAGCATATGTCAAAAATGTGCTAGTTAGCATTGTCCGGGACATGAAAAAGCATGACATATTAACATGCTTTCACCCAAAAGTGGCTATCATCAAATATAGATAGTGGATGAAGATATCCTAAAGACCACATTTTGCACAACATTTGGTCTTTATGAATATCTAGTCCCACCTTTTGGCTTGACTAATGCACCAGCTATATTCAATCGTCTGATTAAGAAATTTTGACCTTATCGCAAATTCACTAGAGTGTTCTTTGATGATATCATCATCTACTCCAAGTCTTTGGAGGAACATAAGCAACATCTCCACGTGATTTTCCAAGCATTGAGGGAGAACAAGCTTTTTCTCAACCAAAAGAAAAGTGAATTTTTTCTCCAAGAGATTCAATACTTAGGTCATATTATCTCTCAAGATGGTATCTGTATGGATCCATCGAAGTTAGAGGTAGTAAAAGCATGGCCTAATCCAAGGAATCTACATGAGCTAAGAAGATTTATTGGTATCTGCACATACTATAGATGCTTCATAGTAAAATTCTCTCAAATAGCAAGATCACTACATGACTTAACTAAGAAGAACATTAAGTATGTACGGACTTCTAAGGAGAAAAATGCTTTTGATAAGCTCAAAGGAAAGCTTACCTCCCAACCAGTCCTCATGCTTCCGGATCTCTCAAAGCCATTTGAGGTCCAATGTGATGTTTGTGGTGATTACCTTGGAGCAGTTTTGCTTCAATAAGGGCATGCCATAGCATATGAGAGCCGAAGGCTCAATACTGATGAACGAGTCTTGGGCATCTATGAGAAAGAGCTTTTAGCTGTTCTACATGTCCTAGACACATGGAAGCACTTTTTATTGGGGAATCCATTTATTCTACGAACCTACCACCAAGTTTCAAGTATTTCATGATGCAAACCAAGCTTTCCGGCAAACAAATGAGGTGGGAAACTTTTCTTTCGCAATTGAATTTCTATATTGCTCACATTGTTGGTAAGCACGTGGCCGATGCACTTTCACGACGACCAAAAGTTAATGTGGTGTCTATAGCTACTCACAATGATCTATCCTCTATGATAGTGTTACCATATACATGTGGTAGTGATGTGTGTGAACACACTAGGACCGCTAGGGCATTTTTTCCCTCTTTAGGAGGTTTTTTCCCCCGTGCATTGTATATACGCCCATCACTCTAGGGCTATCTATCTTTCCATTGCACACTAAGTGATACACTCTCTATTGTGTGCCTTGAGCTTCCTTTGTCTTCTCCAAGCTATGTGCGTTTCTCTACAACCCTAATTCCAACAATTGGTATCAAAGCAGGTTATGTCCTCCCGGGCTTAGTCGCTAGCTGCTCCAGCATACGCCTGCTCACTTTCTTCGATTACAGTGAGGTTTGGTGAGCGTTTACAGTGAGGTTTGGCGAGCGTTTGCAGGCCTGATCAGATTTTTGATTTGGACTCATTTCCGCCTCTGTTTCCACTACAAACAGCGCTGCACAGGCTATTTCATCATTTTGTGCAGAGTTTCTGTCAGTGTCATTTTCTGCATAACAAGTGCCTTATAGTCTTCTACAGTTTTTGCTACATAGCACGTGTTGTTCCCGCTCCGTTTCTCCTATTTTCGGAGAGTTTTCACATCAGGTGCAGCATTTACCATGGCTGACAACAACACAGATGTGTTCAAGATGTTTGCTGCTGAGGACAGGTTGGATGGGGACAATTACCCTATGTGGGCTTATATGATGCAACACGTTCTTGTGTCAAAGGGCGTCTGGAATATTGTGCAGGGCATTAATGTACGTCCTGGTTCTGAGGATGTAGGCGATGTTCAGGATATTGCAGGTCTTGCTGCAAGGATTGCTGCTGTTAGAGTTGTTTTGCCTACGGTAGAACAAGCTCGTTGGGATGTAAAGGATGCGCACGCTCATGCATTTATTGTGTTGTCTGTGAAGCGCACCATTGTTCCTCACATCCGTTTAGAAAAATCTGCAAAACAGGCTTGGGATATATTGGCTGGTCTTTATGCAAGTCGCAATGAGGCTAAAATTTCCTTGTTGGGTAAAGAGTTGGAGTTGAAGATTATGCATGATGAAGATGATATGGACACTTTCCTTGCTAGTGTCAAGGATATCAATGAGCAACTTATTTCTGCAGGAGAAGTCATTTCTGACAGTTCCCTTGTGCAGACTGTTCTTGATGCCTTACCAGATTCTTACCAAACTTTTGCTAGTACTTGGAGACTTATGACCCAAGGAAATCCAGAAGTTGTCAACTTTGATGCATTATGCACATTGCTATTTTCAAGAGTCACTTTCCAGAAAAAACAGGACTAGATAGCGTGCAATTGAACAGGCTTTTATTGCTTCTCAAAGAAAGGGTGGTAACAGCAATGCAGCCACTTCTTATGGTTCTGCTCGGCGAGTGCCAAAAATATTGTTCCTAATGCTTCTGCTGGAAGCAATTCATCTAGAAATACTGGTGATAAGGGCAAAAAGAAGACGCGTTGCCATTATTATAAAGCTAAAGATCACTTGATTAAGTAGTGTTCTAAATTGAAGGCCAAAGAGGCTAAGAAGAAAGTGGTTCCACTGCAAATGCTGGTTCCACTACAAATGCAGCCATTGTTGAGTCTTCCATGATTAAGACACATCAAAATAGCAACTCTCTTCATATCTCAGATTTTTAAACACCATGGATTACCAACATCCATCGTGTAAATAGAGATCCTACAATGACCAGTAATCTGGAAAGGTCTCTTTAAAAATCTAGGAACAAGATTGAATTTCTCTTCGGCCTATCACCCACAAACGGATGGCAAAGTGAATAGCTAATCTTACGATACTTGATATACTCAAGACTTATGTTACCGAAGAAGCAATTCTCACAATGACAAAAGTACTTACCTCTTGTAGAGTATGCCTACAATAAAATTGTGCATACTTCTATGGGAAAATCACCTTTTGAGATCATTAAGGGAAGACCTAAAAGTCCCTTGCTACTCAAAGTACATGGAAGATCTTAGCTATCGATGAGTATAGCGGTGACCTACAGAATCTTTTCAAAAGATTAAGGAGACTATATCCATATCTCAACAACGGCAAAAAAGCTTTCATCGGAAGAGGAGGAAGCTGAAGAAGAAGGAGAAGAGGGTGACCTCTTTTGCCTTTTTCTTCCTTTGTTTCCTCTCTTCCCTTTTGGAATGACAGGAGAAGGACTATGGGTTGACCGTTTCCTCTTGGAAGAGTTGGCGACAATCTAGACCGCCGTCTTCGAGGAGCCACATCTTTAGAGAAACTTAGGGATTCGCTTCTTTCTCTTCTTTGGATTCCTCCTCTCTTATAGGAGAGAGTCTTCTTTGGGAGTCTCATCAAGAGACCTCCTAAACTCTCTCTCCTCATGGAGAGGAAGAGAAATCCCATAAGCACAATGTTGTTGGGTAACTTCGGCTTACAAAGTAGGGTTGCCCATAGCTTGATGCAACCTAGTAACAAGATAATTGATAAACATGGGGGCATCATCATTAGCACCTTCATGTGCAAAATCAAAGTTATCAATGTTCATTCTACTCTCTTGGTTATTGTCAGCCATGCTGATTATACTTATGTGTTTACTTAGTGTATCCTTTGGCAATTCAAAACCTTAGTTGCTACTCCTCTTAGCTTTTGAAAATAACCCGGGGGATTCACCATGGAAAACTTATCGTAACCATGTAAGTGCAAGGGAGGGGTTTTTTTTAACAAGGTGCATAAGCGTGTAAGCTAGGGGCTAGTCCCAAATAATTTATCTCCCAAGCTTAAAACTAAGGGAGGGGGTATCATATTTATGGGGGAGGGGGGGAAGAAGTGACAAAAGGGGAAAATGAGAGGAAGTTTCTGTGTTTCAAGATCATGGCTTCCCAAAAGTGTTTTTCCTTGAACTTGTGAATCAATAGCTACAAAGACACATGCAAGAACTAGTACTGCTTTGTATCAATTTCTTATTTTGTGATTATAGTTCATTTATTGAGGGATGAAAGCTATAAAGAGTATGTATAGATTCAAACTTACACGAAGAACCTAACACAACTTTATAACCATGTATTTTGAGTAATTTAAATGGGTCAGAATTAGACGAATAGCTAGAGTGCAGGTTGAAAGGGCACAATTAGTTTGAAAGTCAAACTAAGACACATTGAGAGTACATCCAGTTATCAATAGAAGTGGTTCTAGCTAGCCACTATGCTATACGCTCTTTGACTAGTTTACTCAGTTAGATCATGTGAGACATAAATTTTATATGTAAGATAGGGGTATGATAGTTTTCTGCATTGATTTTCGTATAAGCGTATAAATGGGGTCATATTCCCTAATACAAGTCATATATAGGGGTTTTATCAAAGCTGTTCGCTCGTAGATGGCGTCCTATTTTGTATATAGAGTGAATCCCCTGGGGAAAATAAGCACTTAAGTATCTACCCACAACTCGAATTGGTTAATTATAGAGAGTAGTGGGGTGGGTCTAGCATAGCAGAATTGCCAATGGATAGCTTCTTTTGGACTTCTTATGGCTCAATAATAATAAAGCCATAGGCAAGTCTAAAAAGACCCCATTATTAAGACCAAAGCTTCCAAGGTGTGCACCATATCCCACATAATGGACTCAACAAAACCGATAATAGATCCGAGTCTCACTTACCCTAAAATAATTAACAAAGTCAACCATTAATAGGCTACTTAAGGACCTCTCTTCTTAAGCAAGAAAAGAGAAACCAAATGCTCTGACACCAATGCAATGGAAATGGCCTATGAACTTTGAGAATAGCGGAATTAAGAGAATTAAAGTGATCATTTTTGTGAGATCACTTTGACAACATAATGGTAGCAGCATAAACATAGTATTTAACTACCTTGGCATGAACAATACTTTTGCACGAGAGAGAGTATTAGAGAACATGACAATAGTTGAGGACCCGAATTACTTGGAGCCGGCGGTCCCCCCTCCAAAAGGCGTTTTTATTATAGATTCTCCCATCAAGAGATACTTGGTACAATACACTCTTTGTGTTCCTTGTGACCTTGGTGATGCTGTGAAGATGGAAAGCTTCATGCATCACAAGCATAACATAAAGTTTTCAAAAATCATTAACTATCCCAAGCCTCAGTCCCAAGGCCTCAAACACCTTCGAAGGTGGAGAGAGCTAGCGGGGAATGAGGTAGGGAAGAGGAAGAAGTAGGAGAAAGAAATAGTTCCTCACTTATCATCACTCTTCTTGCTTAGCATAGCATAATAGCATAGTAATGAAGATGAAGAATATGGAAAGCTTAAGCATTGAAGCATGGCTCTTGGTTGGATTTGCATTCCATAGCCAAGAGTGTTGGTGTAGGCTCTCAAATTCTCAACAAGCTTGGAGAAGGAGATGGAGCTCTTGCACTTTGCACTCCACACCATGAGAGTGTATGTGTGTGGTTGTGGGAGAGTATACCCCCTCTCAAGCTTGGTCCACCCCTCTCTCTCTCTCTCTCTCTCTCTCTCTCTCTCTCTCATATTATTTAATTATATCATTTGGACACGTGTCCTTTTTTTCCTCTTTAAGAGAAAGAACTTAATTGTTTATTTTTATGTATCTAAATTCTCATTGGACCCCTTTAAAGCCTATCCAATAGGATTCAAGCACATCATGAGGGCCACATGTGGAGGATTTTGACATGTATCTTTTATGTTTCTTAAGTCATTTGGTTTGAATTGAACGCTTCAAACACTTAGTCAATTAAGCATGGAAACAGTTTATGCCTTTTCAGAGTTTATCTTTGAATTGAACACTTCAAGAACCTTAGTCATTTAAACATAAAAATCACCTCAAGCTTTGGGCAAGGTTCCCACGAATATTTAGCAAGCCGACAAGCACCTCATGCTTGGGTAGGATTCCCACCTCAAGGTTAGTCCTAGCCTGCCTAAGGTCAAAAGGACTTTGTAACACTAAATTTTGGAGGTCTTCGATGAAGCTAACCCTAAGGTCTTTTAAGATCCATTAGATGCACATTGCTCTTTGATAGACTACCTCCTTTTGGACCTCTATTGAGATGTAACCATCTCTCCTCTTGGTCTCTTGCTAAGGTAAGTTTAGAAGCACTTATTGCACATTTGCTCTTTGGTAGACCTTCTCCTTTTGGAGCCCTATTGAGATGCAACCATTTCTCCTTTTGGTCCCCTGTTGAGATAGGTGTAGAAGCACGTATCTATATCCTAACTCTTGTTCCCCTTTTATCTTCCCATATTAAATGATCAGTTTAATATGAGAAAATCATTTGGTAAAGTTATATATTTGTATTTTATGACAAACTTGGCACATTGAGTCTCTGTAATATAGCCTGCTTAAGACTAGGGTTTTTATTTTATCAAAGTTGTAAGTGGAGTTGGCTAAGAGGGAGCCAAATTTGTTTTTTTCTGTGCATTTTGCAAGGCAAAGTAGCGTTGTCCCCAGAGAATTTATAAAATGAAAGAAGATACTTGAATTTTTTATTCTTCTTTGACTTTATGTATAGTTTAATTCTCTTTGGTGTGAAAACATTGCGTTTTTTATGTCCCTTGGTTGGGCTCGATTGGAGTATGCTTATAATTCCAAGCCTTAAATTTAACAATTCTCTTTATAGGATATCTTTGGTTTGCAATTAGGTCTCCCCATTCTCGAAAAAATAAAATGTCTTTCAAAACATCTTAAGTTCTTCAGTGAAGGGTGAGTTTAGGAATGAAAAGACCCATGAAGATGGAAAGTAAAAAAAAAATTTGTGTCCGTATAAAGAGGTAGTCGATTTCACATTGGTACATTTGTGTTTTTATTTCTTTTTATCTTTCCTGTAGCGTTTTTTTGTCTTTAAAATGTCATTGCACTATGTACTTGCACTATGTAGGTAATGATTTCTAGTTTTTTTTTTAAGCCATTGGATATTTTGGGTTTGCAAGTGCTTATACTTCTCAAAATATGAGGCTTTAACTGGGAGAAATGAGACCACCTTGTATATTTGGCCTAGGATTTGTGTATGACAAGTGGACTTTTAAAAGGGCATGAAAAATTAACAATAAAGAGTTGCTTTCAAAAAAAATTTCCAATCTCGAAGTAATTGTCTTGTGTCTTTGTGTCTAGAAGTGCTTCCAATGTTTTTTCTTCTATTTTTCTTTGTAAAACTCACAATGGTGAGTGGATTATATTATTGAAGCCAATAATCACAAATTCTAGTCATGCTCGTGACAAGCCTTGACTTCTCTTAGTTACATAGATACATTCGGTGATTGTTGTTGTTGGGTGGGGGGGGGGACCCAATGGACATCAGTAGAGGCATCAAAAAACATAAATTATTGCTAGTCAAAGGCTAGTAACAAAATATGCTTGACAAGCCATGACTTCTCTTAGTTACATAGATACATTGGGTGATTTGTGGAGGGTTGTTTTGGGGGGGGGGTGGGGGACCATGGACATAAGAAGAGGCATCAAAAACGTAAATTATTGCTAGTCAAAGGCTAGTAACATAGTTGAGACTTTGGGATTTTTGCTTTCTAAAAGAAACTCTAGTGTTGTGTTGGGTTAGGGAGACTTTCATTGTTTCCATGCAAGATAAAGACTCACTTTAAATGTTATTTCACTTTCATTTCATATCTTGACATGCCTTGACTTTTTTTGCATTTTATCGTTTTAGAATGTTAAAGTGAAACTTCACCTGCATAATTCTAGTAAATTCTATGAATAGACACACACACACAACACACATGCACATATATTAATGAGTTTTTTTAATTTTATATTTCATTTCACAACCTCACATGAATTGACTTTTCTTACATTTTATAACTTAATTCTAATCAATATTCAGGAAAATCTCTTTTATCAAGTGGTCGTCGATCGAGTTTCCTTCCCACAAAGAAGCAAACCGGACTAGTATAAATTTAAAAATTGTATGATTTTTTCATTATTTTCTTACATATTTCATCAATTTTTCTTCCCTTTACCATGGTTTGCAACGAGGTAGTCTCCATTTTCAACCGGCTCAAGGCTAAGTTGAGGCAATCCTTTCTTGAACACTGACTCTACTTAAACTCAACTCATTAACTTAACGTATGATTTTATCACGTTCTAATTATTTTAGAAAGCCATCGTGATTCTTTCGCTTGTTTCAAAACTGTTGTAGTAAGGGTCTCTTTCAAATTACAGTCACCTATGCTTGCATTCTAAACATTCACATTATGCTAGATGTTGACATTGGCCAAAAACCTCATCATGACGTTATTAGTTACTAATATCTATTGAAAAATGGCATGTGCTTTTCAAAGGTGAATGCCAAACCTGTATAGTTTACAAGCTGTTAACCCTCACGGCACACGGACACCCTATGATCTATAAACGTTGTATTATTTAGAGTCAGGTACCGGGCTTGTCGGTCCAATAGGAAAAGGTAGAGTGATCGCCGATGAGAGGCGCACTTTAACTTGGACATTCAAGGGATTAGTTGGTTAAGCATGGGCGCCCAAGTGTGAATGGGGTGAGCTCCTATAAAAGCCAACTAAACCTAATTTTTACTCATTCTCTCATTTGTGCAATTGAAGAGTGCTCTTGCTCCATCTCCATCTTCTTCTTCTTCACCTCCTTGTGTGTGTGTGTGAGAGAGAGAGAGAGGGAGGGAGAGTGTGTGTGCGATCGAGCATTACGAAGGCACGACGGCGACGAAGCGGTTGAGCGCGGCACGACTGCAGCTTCTTCTTCATCGCGGCGAGGAATCCACCACGAAGGCGAGCGTAGAGCGGTGAGTGACACACCCTTTGTTTTCTTGAGCTTGCTAGTTTAGGCTTGTTGTGTGCTTGGAGCCGTTTGTGGCTCGCATACGGTGTATTGGTAAGTCTCTTGCTTCGACAGTGCGGCAAGGAGCGCACATTTTTGGCGCCGTTGCCGGGGATATGCCCTACACTAAGCTCGGTTAGCACTTTACGCTTCCTTGTGGTGCAATTTCTATCATAGGAATTTAAAAAAAAATTATTTTTTCTCTCAAAAAAAAAATAATTGAAAAAAAAAATTCGGAAATCAAAAACGCAAGCGAGCGGGCGGCTAAATTTTCTGAAAATAAAAAACGTGACTCTTAAAACGGACGGGTTGGTTTGTATAAAAGATAGATGGGGATCGGGATCATTTTCCCAAGCCCAAGCCCAGGCCTCAGTCCTCAGTCTTATGATATATACTAGACTCACTCTTATATATATACCCTACTCCCTCAAGAGAGAATGAGAGCATATGGGACAAGTCCTCCACTCTCCTCCTTTCTCTTCCCACTTGCACCCTTAGACTTTCTAGTTTGGGCCTAGTTCCCTACTGGAAATTGACAGTTTTAGGGATTCCGAGGGCATAGAGTGACCAAACGGAGGGCTGTAAAGCACGGCACGACCCTCTGACCGATACGCTCGTTTCGAGCTATCACACGGCCCATTCCACGACACGCTCTAAAAAATCTAGCAAAAAAACAAACAAAAAACACGCTAAAAACTAGTCACAAGGCCTCCTAGAGCAGCTTTTTGACACCTTAGGGTATCAAAAGCACATGCACTTACGCTCTGGACAAGTGTTAGAGCACGATCACATTGGTAGTGCCTCTGTTCATACGGACACCCATTACCCATCCACGATAAGCTCTAGACCCTCAGCGGGGACACAAGGTAGCACCACCCAAGACCCTAAAATAGCCGCTAGTGATTCCTCCTCCGACTCAGAAATCATGGAAGCATACCCTACCCAAAACAATGAGAGAGAAGGCCATGCACCTCCCGAAGCTCCACAGCCTAGTACTAGTATGTTTAGCCGTTTCATGGAAACATTAGGTAGAGCTACTCGCTCGGAACCTGATGCAAATGAAGCACATGAAGGGGGTGGGAAAGTGGACTCTCCTTTCACATTGCACGTGGACCCCACACCCCCAAAGAGTGTCCATGTGGATATCCTACCAACTTCTTACCAAGAAGGCCCTGTTGAGCTGCCTCCTTCAGAAGTTCCCTCTAGAGTACCGTTGGTGACAAGTAAAACCACGGGGAGAAACATTGCTTCTACCTCACAAGAAACCGTTAACACGTCGACTCTAGAAGGATTGTTCATTAATGATCATTGGACATACGACCTCCACACTGAGGTGTTGACGGATCTACACTCTGGCCACGCCTACCATGTAGGATGGATAGAGATTGTACAATCCACCTCTAGTGCCACGAGCATCGAAGATCAACACAAAATGATCTGTAATGTTATCCATGGCATTATTCAATCAGAAAGGCAAAACCGAGGGGTAAATATACTCTCAACTGGCCCCATGAGATTTCTGGATACGAGCAAGGCTCAACAGCCTACTCTATCACAAATGGAGACTCCTCTAATGAGCCCCATGGACCCATCTTACGTCATTTCACCTGGGGTCTCTATGCAATCTGAGCCTCCGAGCGAAAACTTTACCTTCCCTAACTTGGCTCAACCCTCTATCAAGAAAAACACAGTGCTCACTCCAGGGATAAGCCTGACAGAGAATGTACCGATGACATCTACAGTTAGCGCAGTGCCACTACCTAGTGTCGTAGTACCTAATATGGGGCCTCGACCATATGTGCCTCTAGTCCCTTATGCACACATGGCCCCCACACCTCCAATTGTACCACTTGCTTATGCTCCTCGAGTGCCGCTCCCTAGCTCTTATCCGAGTGGACCTATGCCCGGTTATGTTCCATATCCTGCATCATCTACACATATGCCAAGACCGGTACCCGTTCCTCTCCCACATATGATTCCAAGAGTACCTCCACTGGCCCTACCTCCTCACATAGGTGACTTGGCAGCGTTTGCTCAAACCATAGGTCGATCTATCGCGGAAAATATGCGTCATGCATCTGATAGAGAGCCTAGAAGTAAGGCAGTACAAATTGCCAAACTCACGCAAAAATTCAATGGGGACGAAGATGCTAGGAAACACATTGAAGTGTTTGAACAAGTATGTGATTCTTTAGGGAAACGCAACGAACTACATAAGTGCAATGCCTTAAGCTTGACATTAAGTGGGAAGGCTGGAGATTGGTATAGGACCCTAAGGGTGGACGAGAAAACGATCTACCCTACCCTTCGAAGGTTGTTTCTAAAGGAGTACATACGAGAAGGTGTGCTTTGGGGTGTAGCATCTCAGCTACAGAAGGCCAAACGTAAGGAAGGAGAGTCAGTAAGGGACTTCATTCATCGTCTAAAGCACTTAAACTCTCGTTGCCCTGTAAATGAGCGCTTCAACAATAACCAACTGCTTGATCGATTCATTCGAGGGTTGAGGAATGAAGGAATCTATAATGGACTAGTGATTAGAGGTATCACAACCTGGGAAGATGTCACTGCCAATGCAATCCAATTAGAGGACAACTTGATGATAGCAGGCATGAGGGTGTCTATTGACACGAGATCCACTAGCTCACAAGCCATTGAGTATGAACCCATGACTGCAAAGCCCATTGCCAATGAGCCAAAGGTATTTGAGACATTCTTGACAGACCTCACCAAGGCAATCCAAGAGTCTCTTAAGGATAATCGACCCCCTCAAAAAAGTCACATGTATCCAAGAAGGGAGCAACAATGGTGTTCCATTTGCTTAGGTCCACATAGCACTAGTGAGTGCCCTACGTTTAGAGTAAAATTTAATGGAACTTGCAACGCATGTGGTAGGTATGGTCACCAAGCTAAGGATTGTTTAATGATCAAACGTATGATGACAAATAGACCACATGTAGCCTGGACGGATGCGCCTCGATCTCCTGTATTGATGCCTACTCCACCGGTTGAGCAACTACCGCAACACATGCTCCCTAGATCTCAAAATGTTGTACAAGCTACACCGTTACCGCCTCCTGTGCTAGGACCGCAGCCCCCGCATCCAAGAGTCGCCCCTATGAACCAAGTAGGTTGCGAGCCATCAAATGCTTATCCAGATGGCTGTGAGGAGGAAATAGACACTAGTATTGCCTACGGACTTGATACATTGGAAGAGTGTCCTATATACTACATGGAAGATTGTTGGGGACAAGTCAAGCCGGTTTATCAAGCTGCTGCTCTCGCATCCAGAGGTCAAAATATCAACACCCAGGCTAGGAGGCCACCTCTTCAATGCTACGAGTGTGGTGGACCACATCGAGCAACGGAGTGCCCTATTAGGCTGCAAAAGAATGCTGCACAGATGCAAATGAATCAAGGAGCACGTCTGCAATGCCAACACTCACATGTAATCGTTGTGGCATAGATCACTTGATTGCCCAATGCCCCTATAACCCAAATGCGCCTAAAATCACACCCCTTTTTATACTCTTTTCCCTTTCCCTGTGGACAATTGAGTTCGGTTTTTGCTATAATGTCTAAAATTAATGAAGCATGTCATCTTCAAAGCCTACGTAATCCTACGTAAGCTCCACTTATAGCTCGACTTAACGATGGCAAAAAAAAATCATTATTTTTTACTTTTAAAAGTCCAGAAGTTCAAGATTTTGTACTCTTTACTCCCTTTTGACAATTCAGATGGGTTTTTGAGATCTTAGCTTGCAGTTAAATTACCTCACAAAAAGGAAATCATGTCTAAAAATAATGAAGCAATTCATATTCAAAGCCTACATAATCAACTAAAATTCTAGTTTTATCATCTTGTATTGATAGACGTTCGGCCTTCTTATGAAAGCCTACAAGTTTTTATCATCTTGTATTGATAGACATTCGGCCTTCTTATGAAAACCTACAAGTTTTATCATCTTGTATTGATAGACATTCGGCCTTCTTATGAAAACCTACAAGTTTTACCATCTTTGACCATCTTTTCGGGGACGTAGGTTCTTACCCATTGCAGCTCGACACTGAAAGCTCCATGTGTTGCAACAGTACCACCACAGCCTTGGAGCAACATCAACGTGCAGCGTCAATGAGCGTGCAATCCTTCTAGAGTTTTGACATGTTTAATGGAAGCTACAACCCAACAAGAGCCCAAAGATGAGGGAAGGTTGCATGAAGAAGATACCGTACCTTCACTATGTGCATGTGTGTGTGTGAGGGAGAGAGAGAGATTAACAAGAAAGAAAAAAGTGTGTGTTTGTGTGTGTGTGTGTGTGTGTGTGTGTGTGAGAGAGAGAGAGAGAGAGAGAGAGAGAGAAAGAGAGAGAGAGAGGACCGACATTAGGAGAAATATGAACCTTGCATGGGCCTTGTAAGGAATCCTAATTTTAAGGGATTAAGGCTAATGTTGTGTGGGGTTTAGGGGGCAAGGGCATTGAAGAAGGTAGTTTTGAGTAGGCTTTTCTAGCCTTTTTTTTAGACAAATGTAGGATGTGGACCTAAAGGGTTGCTTTCTCTCTCTAGCTTTTTTTGAAGTGAAGGAAGCATAGGGGTGTGTCCACATCAGCAATTCCGTGGGTCAAAAAGAGTCAAAATTTGACTTTTTTTAAAAAAATCATTTTTATTTGTTTTTTACTTAAAACTCCCTCCCAACATATATACATATCCAAAAATCATTTTTTGACCCATTTTTTAACCCAGAAGCTTAGAAAGTCCATTTTTTCAAAAATCTTTTCCCCCAAAAAGTAATAAACATTTTGTTCTCTCCTCCTCCTCCCTCCTCCCTCCCTCTCCCTCTCCTCTCCCTCTCTGCCCCTACCTTCCTCCTCCTCCCCAATCTCTCCCTCCCCCCCCCTCCCTCCTTCTCTCCTCCCATCCTGCTCGGCCTCTCTACCCTTCCCCCTCTATCTTTTCATCATTTGCTTCCTCATGCAACAGCTTCCATGGTGCTCACGGACATCACAAATGGTTTGCTTCCACCACCACGTACTCCGCACACCAAAAGCATACATATTCGCTTACCCACGGCATTTGCACCGAAGACCACTAGTGAGGGTGATCAAAGGTCATCACAGGAACGTCGCACCGCTTGTGAGACCAATGTTGACATTTGGGTGGATGGCCATTTGTACCCTTACGATCCTATAAGCCGCTTCCATCCACCGTTTAATAGCCTTTCCACATTTCTTCAATTTCTTGGGAGGGGAGAAGCAGGCTTGTTAGGCTATTGCAAGCGGCTGTGTATGGGTGCAAGTGCTTTTTTGCATATGTGGATGCACGAATGACAAGCTCTTCACCTCAAGACGACGGCATTACAAGAGAGTGTTGCCTCTTCGGAGAGGGTAGTTAAAAGTCTTGAACAACAAATGCAAGAAAAGGAGTCCCACATCCAGAAGCTTACCAACACCATCACATACTTGAAAGAAACACCCCTTGGTGCAAGGAAACGCAAACGCCCGTATTCATCCATTGAAACTCTTGCACATTCCGGAGGAGTACGCAAATGACGAGTTACAGTCACAAGGTGATTTGGTCTTTACTTGCATGATGCATTCTTACTTCACACTATTTTCTAACATTTATGTTTATTTGTTGCCAGAAACTTCATCCAGGAGGCATGCGGTGGAACAAGCCAAGATAATCGAGTCAACCTTCTCACTAGTTGTCTCAATACCGAGGACGTGATTTCTATCTTACAATCACCTGGAGGTAAGCACATTAAGGATGCAGTCACCAAGGATCTTATGCGTAAATTATGAAATGTGGTTAGTGATGATGATGTTCAACAAGCTTGTGATGAGGCTGGAATCAGCACCAAAGCCTATCAGGCTATTTTTCAACTCCTAAAGGATGCCCTCAAAGAACCTATTTCTCGTTCCTCACAAGGTCAAGCTCGCAAAGAAGGCCACAAACGAAGATGTGTTCTCCCGCATTGGGACATACCTACACGTTGAGGACACAATGCCAACTTCCCTTTATGCTTCGTGCGCAACAAAGACAAGGGGAAAAGGTAAGAAACAATCCATAAGACCTTCGGAGAAGGGCTTTCCTTACACAATGTGGAACAATATTTTCATGGATCTTAGAAGGCTTCAAGAAGCCATGCTTAGATTTTACGAGTTACCTGAAGAAGGTGACACACTTTACTTTTTTCTTTGGTATTATTCTTATCATAGACGCTGAAGTTTAAGGTCTTAGCACTATTTATTTTGTAGTGCTTGGCACAAAAGTCGCTTTTGTGCTAAAACTCGATGAGTGTCAAATAGTGAAAGGCCGAAGGTTAGAGAGGCTAAGTGTCACTCTAATGAACGAGGCCCTTCTGCAAACCAAGCGAAGGGATTCAATCGAGCCATATCCCACCCTATCTTTTAGCGTGCAATCAGAGAAAGACATTTGGTGGTTGGGTGCTATTGAGGTGCCCAAAGAGACCAATGGAGTACTTTCATGGATTTTTGAGAGAACTCCATGGATCACAGAAGTAATACACTCTCAAATTGCAGGTCAGAAGTTGGAGATTGAGGGCTTTGGTAGTTATGATGTGGATTGGCACTTAGGTGGGGATTTGAAGACCATAAAGTGTTTGCTTGGATGCAAACAAGGGGCCTCTTCTCTCATGCCTTGTCCATTTTGCACTCGAGGGTACAAACCTAATGGACAAAAATCACATAAGAGCACTGCAAAGGCCGGTTACATGCTTCCATGGCAAGGGCATGGCGAACAAGGGTTAGATTGTCGTGATGTCGGAGATGAAGGTAGAGAATGGGAAGCGTCTATTCTGAGATGTCCCATTCTCAATGCCCCAGACCGTGATCAAAAGGACCACGCTTGGAATCCAATCTTTCGATTTCCTCTATCGAATGTACATTTTTGTACATTACACACATTCATGCGCATTTTTGATAGGCTATTGAAGCTCCACATTGACTATGCTTTCACAATGAAACCGTTGGAAAAGTCCCAGGAAGCGATCGAAAGAGTGGAGGTACTCTTGAATTCCATTGGCTGTCACGGTGGAAATGAGTCTATAGTTGCTGCAAAGAACACAGGGGAGGCCCATGAAATTGCTAAACAAGTGTCAATGAGTGGACAAAAAGCTAGACACTTTTTGAAGAGAGTTTCCCAAGGAAAGCCAAGTCGATATGATGCTCAAAACAGCTCCAACCAGCACACAGGTAACCTTTGGGAGCTTTGGAAGGAGTTATGCAAAGCTACTACTGACAATGATTCAAATGGCGAGCTTGCAAACAAGCGCAAGCAAGTTTGGGTCCATTTTGATACAATGGTCAAGCTTATGGGCCTTAACAGCACAACAGAAGAACAACGTTAATCATTTCAAGAAGCTTTGGCGGATTTTACCAAGGTCTTCACCCTTTCTTGGGGTGAAAATAACATCACACATTACATGGTAAGTCATTCATGGTGTATTCATTACAAGGGATTGTTTTTATTTAATAATGTGGATCGTTTACTCATGTGAACAGCATATCTTGTTTGCGCATGGTGCATTTTTTATGCACAAGTATGGATCGCTTGAAATTTTTAGCACTCAAGGCATGGAGAAGTCCCATTATCGAGCAAGGGGAGTGTACTTCAAAAATACTCGACATAGTGGTGGAATGGTGCAATCCAATTATTTGGAGGAGATGTTCAACTGGTTTTTTCGCACAACATTTGCTCGTAAGCTCACAATGGAGCGTGTGCGACAATCCAATATTGCTATTGAAGTGCGCAAATGGAGTCGTCAAGAGCATAGCAACAAGTGGCAAATGTCGCAAGGTCCCACCAAGCATGCTGTATGGCGGCGATGCAGAGTGCGACAAGGATCAAAGTGGATACTGCGCGAGTCACTAAACGTGAACACAGGGTCCAATTCTTAGCGACATGTTTATTTAAAAAATAATACTTCTCTTAAAAAAATTAGTGTGAACAGGGCCCTTTTTAAATGCGCCCTTATAAATATTGCATGCTCTCATAAATCACTCATTTCTTAAGAACAGGTGAGCTCTTACCAACGAAATGGCGCGCACCAAACAAACCGTGAAAGAGCATCCGCCTGCCAACAAAAACACCCTCAAAGGATGTGAGAAGCCGTCATGGCTTAAAGGCACAAGAAAACGGCCACGAACACCTGGCCGTTCCAGGAACTCTTCTGTTAGTGGGCATGGTGGTAGGGCACGAGAGTCATCAAGGACTGTTGAATCTCCACCTCCTCAAGATATAACACCTAGAAAGAGAATGAAGCAACGTGCCCAGCGCTGGAGAGAAGCAGAGGGCCAGCAAACATTAAAGTCCGATAGGGAGCAGCCGCCGCACCCCCAATCACAAGCAGGACCATCCAGAACTCGGGTGGTCCATACAGACATCGAATCAGAGAGTGAGCCACCATGGCTGCGAGAAAAAATACCGCGCACACACCGGGTGGCCGTTGGGGGGAAGACATTGCCTCAAGGCCAGGGAGCTCTCCCCACACGACAAGATCGGCAACCAAGGGAAGAAGAAGAATCAGAAGAGGCTGCAGAACCAGCCCCTAAGCATGTAAATAGGTGCAAGTCTAAGTTTTTCAAGAAGCCTAAACGCCGCCCGCCAGCAAATGTGCAAGTGCCCCCAAGACAACCGCAGCGGCGCCGAAAAATAGCAAGGGCATTTGCAGAAATCCGCCACTACCAGAAGACGACGGAGCTCTTGATTCGACGCGCCCCCTTTGCTCACACTGTGAAGGAGGTGCTTCAAAGCTATGGAAATCAGTATAGAATGCAAGTAATAGCGCTAGAGGCTATTCAAGAAGCTGCAGAGGCCCATATCATTTCGGTGTTGGAAGATACCAACCTATGCGCCATTCATGCAAAGCGAGTGACAATACAGCCAAAAGATATGCAGCTTGCACGTCGATTGCAACGAGACTTCGAGCATTAGCTGAAGTTATCCCTCTTTTTGTATTGCACACCCTTATCTTTGTAATGATTTGACTTTCCAATGACAATATGATCAACAGTTGTGTCTACTCTGTCTATTCTCTTTGTAATTTCAAGTTCTGTATGTAATTGCAGTCAATTTCAGTAAATTTGTGCATTTTAAGTACCCTTGGGGGTAGATAAGCCTATAAGGGGCCAAAAAAAGCCTGGCCACAAGGGCGCGCAAATGGCCCATCCAAAACTGATGGATGGGCCATTTGCGTGTCCTTGTGGCCAGGCCTTTTTCTGCCCCTTTTAGGCTTATCTACCCCCAAGGGTACTTAAAATGCACAAATTTACTAAAACCTATTGGTTTTGCATCAATATTTTATATGGATCCTTGTGGACACCTTTTTTTGGTCATTTCAAGCTTTGAATTCCTTATAGGATATCAAAACAAATAACATATTGTGATACCAAGTGTCTATGCAACATTAATTTGGATTTTTCAAATGTCCAATGTAATTGGACTTTTTGGTGGAGGGGTGTACTAGGTAGAGCTAAAGCAGGTGATAGTGTGCTGGAAAATTCATTTCATAATTGATTTCAGCTGTCTAGTGTCCTTGAGTCTGAACATATGCTGGAATTGCCATAAAAAGGGTGCATTTAAATGAATGATGCAAAACCAATCCATTGCAGTATATTTGTGATTTTTAAGTACCCTAGGGTGTAGATTGGCTTATAAGGGGCAAAATAATTCCTGGCCACAAGGGCGCGCAAATAGCCCATCCAAAACTGATGGATGGGCCATTTGCGCGCCCTTGTGGCCAGGCCTTTTTCTACCCCTTTTACGCTTATCTACCCCCAAGGGTACTTAAAATGCACAAATTTACTAAAACCTATTGGTTTTGCATCAATATTTTACATGGATCCTTGTGGACACCTTTTTTTGGTCATTTCAAGCTTTGAATTACTTATAGGATATCAAAACAAATAACATATTGTGAAACCAAGTGTCTATGCAACATTAATTTGGATTTTTCAAATGTACAATGTAATTGGACTTTTTGGTGGAGGGGTGTACTAGGTAGAGCTAAAGCAGGTGATAGTGTGCTGGAAAATTCATTTCATAATTGATTTCAGCTTTTCTAGTGTCCTTAAGTCTGAACATATGCTGGAATTGCCATATGAAAAGGGTGCATTTAAATGAATGATGCAAAACCAATCCATTGCAGTATATTTGTGCTTTTTAAGTACCCTAGGGTGTAGATTGGTTTATAAGGGGCAAAAAAATGCCTGGCCACAAGGGCGCGCAAATAGCCCATCCAAAACTGATGGATGGGCCATTTGCGTGCCCTTGTGGCCAGACCTTTTTCTGGCCCTTTTAGGCTTATCTACCCCCAAGGGTACTTAAAATGCACAAATTTACTAAAACCTATTGGTTTTGCATCAATATTTTACATGGATCCTTGTGGACACCTTTTCTTGGTCATTTCAAGGTTTGAATTCCTTATAGGATATCAAAACAAATAACATATTGTGAAACCGAGTGTCTATGCAACATTAATTTGGATTTTTCAAATGTCCAATGCAATTGGACTTTTTGGTGGAGGGGTGTACTAAGTAGAGCTAAAGCAGGTGATAGTGTGCTGGAAAATTCATTTCATAATTGATTTCAGCTGTCTAGTGTCCTTGAGTCTGAACATATGCTGGAATTGCCATAAAAAGGGTGCATTTAAATGAATGATGCAAAACCAATCCATTGCAGTATATTTGTGATTTTTAAGTACCCTAGGGTGTAGATTGGCTTATAAGGGGCAAAAAAATGCCTGTCCACAAGGGCGCGCAAATGGCCCATTCAAAACTGATGGATGGGCCATTTGCGCGCCCTTGTGGCCAGGCCTTTTTCTACCCCTTTTAGGCTTATCTACCCCCAAGGGTACTTAAAATGCACAAATTTACTAAAACCTATTGGTTTTGCATCAATATTTTACATGGATCCTTGTGGACACCTTTTTTTGGTCAATTCAAGCTTTGAATTCCTTATAGGATATCAAAACAAATAACATATTGTGATACCAAGTGTCTATGCAACATTAATTTGGATTTTTCAAATGTCCAATGTAATTGGACTTTTTGGTGGAGGGGTGTACTAGGTAGAGCTAAAGCAGGTGATAGTGTGCTGGAAAATTCATTTCATAATTGATTTCAGCTTTTCTAGTGTCCTTGAGTCTGAACATATGTTGGAATTGCCATATGAAAAGGGTGCATTTAAATGAATGATGCAAAACCAATCCATTGCAGTATATTTGTGCTTTTTAAGTACCCTAGGGTGTAGATTGGCTTTTAAGGGGCAAAAAAATGCCTGGCCACAAGGGCGCGCAAATAGCCCATCCAAAACTGATGGATGGTCCATTTGCGCGCCCTTGTGGCCAGGCCTTTTTCTGCCTCTTTTAGGCTTATCTACCCCCAAGGGTACTTAAAATGCACAAATTTACTAAAACCTATTGGTTTTGCATCAATATTTTACATGGATCCTTGTGGACACCTTTTTTTGGTCATTTCAAGGTTTGAATTCCTTATAGGATATCAAAACAAATAACATATTGTGAAACCAAGTGTCTATGCAACATTAATTTGGATTTTTCAAATGTCCAATGTAATTGGACTTTTTGGTGGAGGGGTGTACTAGGTAGAGCTAAAGCAGGTGATAGTGTGCTGGAAAATTCATTTCATAATTGATTTCAGCTTTTCTAGTGTCCTTGAGTCTGAACATATGCTCGGATTGCCATAAAAAGGGTGCATTTAAATGAATGATGCAAAACCAATCCATTGCAGTATATTTGTGCTTTTTAAGTACCCTAGGGGGTAGATTGGCTTATAAGGGGCAAAAAAATGCCTGTCCACAAGGGCGCGCAAATGGCCCATCCAAAACTGATGGGCCATTTGCGCGCCCTTGTGGCCAGGCATTTTTTTGCCCCTTATAGGCTAATCTACCCCCTAGGGTACTTAAAAAGCACAAATATACTGAAATTGACTGCAATTACATACAGAACTTGAAATAACAAAGTCACCAATCAAAAAACAATTCATATCACCAATTGCAACAATTTTCAAGATTGACAAATCAGATTCAAAATAATTTGCAATATAGAGAGACAATTTCAAATATTTTTTATTCCTTCCAGCACGGTGATTTTACATCATGTATCTGAGGAGTTCATAATTTTTTTGACCATTTCCTGGTGCCTATTTTAAGCGTAAGGCAACTCCCCAGTCAAGAGGGACTGCGCTATGGCATTTGGGTCAGTTGAGCCAATGGAAGCATGTATCCCTATCTGGGCAAGCACTTTACCACGAAAGCCAGTGCCAAACGCTGTGCATACAAGGGATCTACGCACTAGGAACACTTGATGCGCAGTTTGAGCAATGGTGCTCAAACACAAAAACTTGCTCAAAGCTTTTAACGACCAAGTCATAAAATGGGCTTGGGGAGTAAATTCATTATGGATAATGGCCACATCGCCAGGGGGGAGTTGTCCTAGGTAATGCGCAAGGGAAGCTTGAGGTCCAAAGCCCGTCCGCTTGCCACCTGTCCTTGCAGCAAAATCATCAACCTCCACAACATCCTGTCATAAACCTATGAAGGTAAAGAAAAAAGACAATGAAGGATAAAATAGTAACATGAAAATTAGGATACAGTTTACCTCCTGCTCCTTGTCGTCCTCCTCCATGTTGCCCTTTGCATCCAAGTCAATGCTCCTATGCACCACAGATACAAGCTTTGGATCATCAGATGGGAGGTCACATAATGGCATAGGCATCCTAGCAGCCTCAACCTTGGCTTGAGTGGCTTGGAAATCTTCATCAGCCACGTGCAACTGCTCTGCTGCCAGGACCTCCGCACATACAACTGCAATAGTGTCAGCAACAGAGTCCCCATCTGGCAAGAGCTTGCTTTCTAGGGCATCTGGCGTATTGTCTAAGGGACATTTGCTGCTGTTGCATAGCACGCTCAAGCATTCATCCATGCGCAGGCCAAATGCTTTTTCCAAATCATGCAGGAACACATACTCCTCCCCATCCACTAACACTGAGGAGAAGCGGCTGATTTCTACCTCTGGGATTGCCACATCTGTCAGTGGTAGTGGCACTGGAGTGTCACTAGGGCCAGCCGCAACTATGGATTTCTCAACCACTTCCTCAAGACCCCTAGGGTACTCGAGCCGGTGTGCTTTTCCTTCCGCTACAGGGTTCATGGGGATAACCTGCTGCTCCTTGGTGTCCTTGATAAAGGACCCAACTTGAAGGTGTGGTAAGCGGAGCTCCTCCAAATCAGGTTCCTCGCTCACCAATAAGATAAATGTTGCGAGCCGAGAAAGGTACTCCACCCCCAACTTGCGCTTCTTGAGCGCTGACACCCCAGGGGCTTGCTCGTCCAAGTAATGGCCTGCATCGGTTGCAATTTCTTGGAATCGTTGCAACCGCTTTGAGAATGGGCGATCACCTTTGTGTATATAGCGCAAAAGATCGCAAGGCACCCAGATCCCTGCATGTGGGGGGATAGATACAGAATATTTTATGATGTGCTCCTCTATGAACGCAGAAATCTCCTCAAATGCATCCATGTGAAGGGCAACTGTGGCGTCAAGGTCAGGGAGACGAGTAAAAAAGGTGTGGAGGTCCAACTTCCCTTTGTATTTGGTGTCCTCGAGGAAGAGGATGAAGCATGACAAAGGGGTGGATGTGGGTGCAGATGCAGAGGCTGTGGCAGCATCCATGTCTAACCTGGGGTGTGGATAGAGAGTGGAGGAGCTCAAGAGTTGCAAAAGTGAAAATAGTGAATGAGTTAGGTGGCCCCCCTTTTATAATGGACCCTTTTTTTAAGACATAAAAAAAAGGCACTTTCACCAAAAAATGATTTCTCATCCCAATGCAAAAAATTATATTCAAAGGCATGATTTGCCGAAGCAAATCATGTTGATTACAGCGGGGATCAATATGAAAATTGCAAGAGTTACAAAGTTATAAGATCGATAGCATAGTTCCATCTATCCCCCAGTCCTCCTCGACCTTCAATTTGTCTTCCATTCTCTTCCCAATCTGCGGACATTCATTACAATAAGCATCTAATGATCGACAAACCATGATGTATTGAAAATGTGGTGGAAGGATTCTCACCTTGTGACCTTGTAAACGAAATTGTGCTTGTTGAAGGGCCTCAAAACCCATAATAACCAAATGTTCTCGAACATTACTGAGAGTCCAATGCTTGTTCACTTGGACTGCCTCCAAAGCATCGTTGGGCATCTTCACTGCAATGTCAAAGCTTGCAATAGTGTCGTCTACACTCTGTAAGGGAGTCCACACTCCAAGCTTGCACATCCAACGATCATAGTGAAATCGTATGTACAAGGAGGTGCGGGATTTCAAATAGCGCATTCCAATACCTGAAGCTCCAACCTTACTACGATACCGGTCCCCATTGTGCATGCCCTCCACAAAACCCCAGTCCTCTTCTAAAAGCCTTCCTAATTCCTCGTAATGCACATCTTTACATACAACCATTGTGGTAGTCTCCACAAATCCAAACTCTTTAAAAATGTGCACAAAACAATGAATAGGCAAACACCAACTCAAGCCCACAGACCTAGAAGCTTTAGAGTATTTCAAAGAGTTTTGGACATCCATTATCATCTTTTGCTTGAAAGATGCTACTTTAATGGGACCGGCCACTCCATACTTAATAAGGAAGTTACTTTGATGGGTTCAAGCGTTCCAAATGCTTGTGTAGAAGTAGGGACAATATAGGAGTGAGAATAGAAGAAAATCCTTCTTTGAACCAGTTTGGTTGGGCAAAGATGTGGGAACATTATTGCTCCAATATCCGCATGTATAGCATTGAATGTGCCGGAGAGACTATGTAGTGGCTGCTCCTCCACCAACGTGGATGGAAATATGACTATAAATGCATGACAAATGTTAAGTATGAGTCCATAATAACATTACACTGTGATTTCACACCTAGCTTTGTATTCTCAAAACATGTACTTACAATGTGTTGGAAATCGAGGTGGTTGTTGCAAGTGCAGGGTTGACATTGAGAAAACATGTTGCACAATGGCTACGGTCCCCTTGTCTTTGCGGTTCTTGAAGCCAAGGAGCTTTCCTTTCCAATGAAGATCCAAGTTTGCACGAAAACATGTTACACAATGGCTACGGTCCCCTTGTCTTTGCGGTTCTTGAAGCCAAGGAGCTTTCCTTTCCAATGAAGATCCAAGTTTGCACGATTCCGTACACGATGAGGGCCAACAGCAGATGGTTGCATGTATACCCAAGCACCTTTGGTGAACTCTTGTGGCACCCACTCATCATCTACACCTCTAGTGTTGTGGCATGCAAGTGTTGTGACCTCATCCTTTGGCCGCCTTTGCGAAGTAGAGTTGGCCATGGTTGAGCAAAGCAAACTAGGAGGAGGAGAAGAACCTTGCTTGTTGCTACAATGTAGGTGGGATAAAGTGATATGAGAAAGTGGTTAACCCTTGTGGCAATGGGAGGAGAAGGTGGACAACCCTTGCTTGGTGTGGCACTGGGAGGAGAAGGTGGATAACCCTTGCTTGGTGTGGCAATGGAAGGTGGTAGGGGAGGAGAGAGGAGCTTCCTTGCTGCAGCAATGGAGATGGTGTAGAGAGAGAGAGTGTGTTGGAGTAGAGGATGAGTGTGATGGTTGCAACCAAGGAGGGGTTGGAAAAGGGTTCTAGAGAGAGAAAAACACTTTTTGCCTAATAACTACTTTTGGGGGAGCTCTGGATAGCAAAAAAAGATTTTTTAAAAGTTTTTTAAAAATTTTGAATTTTAGGATTTTTGGATGCACGTTTTGACTTTTTGAGATCAAAAAATGCTTTTTTGACCATAAAATAGTTTTAGGAGGGTTTTCAGAAGATGAAATTTGAGTTTTGAAATTTTTGAAAATTTTCAATTTTTTGGGATTTTTTCAGAACCGGATCAAAAAGGAGGAAAGTTGGAGGTTCCATATGGCCCACCCCACCCCCCCCCACCCCACCTTCTCACTAGGTAAGAGCCCATTTAAGAAGTGTAAGACTACTTTGTCCCCCTACATTTTTGAGGGCATAGAGTGTGTCCACCACCCTCTTCTCATTGGCTGGCCTCTAATTAACCTTAATCCCAAAGGGCCCCTAGAGGGTTCATATTTTTCCTAATGAGGAGTTATATAAAGAGATGGCTCAATACAACTTACCATTTTTTTCCATCTTTCCTCCTCCACCTCTCTACTTACCTTCACTCACCATCTCTACTCCTCTACCTCTCTACTTACCATCACTGACCATCCCTCATTTCTACTCCAACCTCTCTCTCAGCTCTACTCCAACCTCACCCTCCCTTAGCTACCTATACAAACCTCTATCCACTCTACCTCAATTCTCTCCTCCAACCTCTCTCTCTCTCTCTCTCTTGACTATCTATAACATCCTCTATCTACTCTAGCCCATTTCTCTATCATCTTTCCCTCCAGCTGTCCCACATACCTCTCTCTCAGATGTACTTACATCCCGTGCTCTGGACACCTTGACCACTATCTCTTTCTCTTTCCTCTATCTCCCCTTCTCATCCTCTCCTCCTATCCCTCACTTTGCCAACACATTCCTCCCACCTCCATCTCTCTCTCTCTCTCTCTCTCTCTCTCTCTCTCTCTCTCTCTCTCTCTCTCTCTCTCTCTCTCTCTCTCTCTCTCTCTCTCTCTCTCTCTCTATGGAAAGCTCTCATTTCATCGTTCACGTGGGTGGTGTGGGGGTTGGCAAACCACACCACCTATCATTGGAAGGATCTTTGTTGGTTTTATCTAGAGCTGACATAAATGCACCAGCTGGTTATAATGTGTTTGCACTAGCAAAATCTGTTGAAGGTGAACCATCAACATTTCCTTTGCAGAATGCAGGAAAAGGTAATAGCTCTCCTCTTTATGTTTTGGATGCTAAAGTTTCCACAGAGTATGTTGCATTCTTGGATTCCCCTGTGAAAGCTACTACAACACTACAATCAGCCGAAATACTGTTGCTTTCTTCTGATGAAGAGAACGAAGAGTTTCACTTTGACCCCACCAACAAAACACCCAAAAATGTGGTGGTCGACCTAGAATCCCCACTACAAGAGGGATGTAAGAAGGACCGGGCACCGATCGGTGATTCCTTTAGCATAGTGGAGCTAGCGTTAAATCCCAATATGAGATCTCCGAAGCTGAAGACCTTGATTGCAACATCGGAATGGGAGTGGGTGGAAGAAATTCCATCAAGCTACAATGGAAACATGGTGTTTGAATTTCCACCTCAGCCTAATATCGAGATGTCAGTTATGGATGGAATGGAGCAATCAGTGGATGGGCATGTGTGGACAAAACCAACAACCACAAACATCAAGTTTCCAGCAACAATAAGGAAAAGCTATTGTGGAGGTGATTTTGAATGTGTGTTTGCAGAGTGCTCGCAAGTGTTATCTACAGGAAAACCCAACTGTTCGTCTTGGACAGGTATTCATTATTCTTTTTTTTCATGTACAAGAGAAAGAGTGTCAAAATCACAATTGTAGGCATGGAATAACAGGTAAACTAATTGAGAGACCAATGCTAAATGGTGACTTGCAAAAGTATGGAACCTTGAAGTGCTTCTATTGTCAACATGTGCCTGTTATTCGAAAAACCTACGACTGCCAGGTATACTACATAATGCCAACCAACAAACGCTATTCTCGAGCCATGGTGCATCAAGGCTTCCATGACCATGATGTCAAACTAGGTTCATCCAAAAGTACCATTGCAAGGGTGAAGTCTTTGGTGGCTGAGGCCGTTGATTCGCTTGGCATCCAAGCTAGGCCGAGAAAAATCCAAATGGAGGTGGTTAAGCTTATTTCACAAATTGTCCTTCAACCTTCTTCAGGTGAATGCACTTTGCTTGGACAAGTAGAGTTGTCAGTTATACTTCAAGAAATATTTCCTCTTGTTAAAAGCCAAAGGTATGGGAAATGCATTTTAATATACTTTATAAACTTAGAGTCTTATATATTTCTAAACTTTCATGATGTTCTACACAGAATTAAGAACTGGGTGCATAAATTTCGTGGGGAGTCAAGTGCTCGTGGAGAGGAGTCATTGATAATTGACTTAAAGAGACGTTTGACATTTGTGTTTATCCACGGAATGCTTTTTCCCGGTCAATCTAATAGAGAGGAGGATAGATGTTTTGTATTCAAGATGTCGACAACAAGTCTTGGCTCAGGCATAGATCTTGTCAATAGAATGCAAATAAATGGAAATGGATATCTAAAAAGAGCGTGGGTTTGCTTTGATCACGTTAGACGGGTAGAAGGATGGACAACCATGGTAGCCCATGTTTACGATCCAAGGCAAGTTTAAATTTAATTCTTTTAATTTTATGTTCAATACATCCTACAATCTATTCTAGAACAAATTCTAGAATACTAAACACATATTGACACATACTTAAATGTTAATGTGGCTTTGTCTTGATGTTCAGTGTCCAAGAATTAATGACAATTGCCATATGTGAGATGAAAGAAGAGGACACTATAGCACATATGATATTTTGGCAACAAATGATCATCGTGCTAGAGCGCAATGGGGTGCCCCCACCAGATTTTGCTGGCTTTATGGCAGATGAAGCCCAAGCAAACTGGAATGCGGTGCGCACAATTTTCAATGGAGGTCCGGATATGGTGATGAAAGGTAGGGAGAGATCATGCCTTTTCCATTGGGAACAAAGTCTAGGGATCCACACCACAAAATATGTTCTCAATGCATTTCAAGACGAGCACAAATGACTGTGTCGACTGTGGCGGTGCGCGCGTAGCAGTGAAGATGCAGAGGGCCAATATCGGTTCATTCGAGCTTGGTGGGCAACAGGAAAGGTGGCAGATGGGAATCTAGGCCCAATGGAGTGTTGGTTGAGTTGGTGGCATGTGAGGTACCCTCATTGGAGGAAGGAAATTGTTGGTGTAAGTTTCAAATTTATTCTACAATAGTTTGTAGGATGTCCATTTAATTAGACCCTTCATGATATCAAAGAAGTAAATTTATTTATTTTTTTGTAGGCTTTAGATGACTATTGCATCGAGGTCATCCCTCGAACAAATCTCTCAGAGTCACGTCACGCTTCATGGCTAGCAGGCGAAGGTCACAAGCCTAAAATTTCTTTGTACGATGCAACAGTTTCGGATATTGGGAACACTCTTCTTCAACAATCCAAAAGAATGGCATATACAGAGGGTAAGTATATAGGAATCGGACCAAGCATACGCAAGATGAGAGACAAGGCAGCTTCACAACAATTTCACACACCTACTCCATCACAGAGTAGCCGTGCTGTGAACGATGCAATAAGAGGAACTGATCTTCCAAAGGTGCCAGAGTTTTTTGGAGACCGGGTTACAACGACAAGGCGACGCAAGACATTCGGCAATGTTATAGGCAAGGAGGCAAATAGTTCACACAGGCCAGAGTATGTCACTCAAAATGTTGCTCGACAAAGAAAGGCTCGAAAGTTGTCATTTGGAGATGCATCACAGGTAATCCAAGATCAATATATGGACGAGGAGAATGAAGGGGTGATAATTAGGGCCATCGAGGTTGACATAAATGACACCATGTGGGCAATCCGCAGGTGCAAACCGGGGTCTCAGTTCACTTGCCAAGGAAAAATCAAAGGAGGAAAGTGCAAGAAAAAGGTGAATTTATGCAAAGAGGGAACAGTGGCACCAAGTTTCTGGGGGAAACGCAACTGGGAGGGGCGTAACAATGAGACATGGGTATGGTTTTGTAGTGATGATGTCAAACATGTGTGGGATGTTTGTCCATATATTGTAATGCGGCCTCCAAGGCCTCCACTTGAGTGGCCAGTGGCACAGGGCACGGACTTAACAACGCATGAAGTAAAGTCTTTGCAGCTAGCGGGGTTTCATATCGCAACAGAAACTATGGAAGTTCAAGGGCAAAGGCGTGTCGGCAGGTATAGGACAGGTATTTCTGAAGAGGCATCGAAAAGGATCGACAATGCTTTAGGACTAGAAATGGTCATCGAACAAGTGGAAATGGTAAAGATCGGTAAGCATGAAGTCTTCATTGTAGTAACACCAAACTCGAAGTTACGTGGTGAGAAATATCGAGTCACAGTAGCTAGGAATCCTAGTTGTACTTGCAAAGACTTCCAAAGGAGGTTAGGGGAAGGAATGACCTATGTGGCTTGCAAACACTTGTATTATATCTACTTGAGAGTGTTTGGAATGGACATAAACAACAACATGTTCATCCATCAGTCTAGTCTGGCTGATAACGAGCTCAAAACTTTATTGAGTGCAAAAAGACTGTTGTAATAATGTAGCATTTGTTGTGCTATCACATTTAACTTGAGTTGTGCAAATGATGATATTTTGTTTTGAGTTTTCAACAAAATGAATTCTTTCATTGTTGTCTTTTGATATGCAATTAGTGAATGTGTGATGAGAGAGAGAGAGAGAGAGAGAGAGAGAGAGAGAGGAGAGATAGACAAGTGAGAGAGAAAGAGAGATTAAATAAAGAAATAAAGAGAGACAGATTGATAGAGAGGAGAGAGAGAGAGAGGAGAGAGAGAGAGAGAGTGAATTCTATCATTGTTGTCTTCTGATATTCAATTAGTAAATGTGTGATGAGAGAGAGAGAGAGAGAGAGGGTAGAGATAGACAAGTGAGAGAGAAAGAGAGACTAACTCAAGAAAATAAAGAGAGAGACAGATTGATAGAGAGAGAGAGAGAGAGAGAGAGATTGTGTGAATTCTATCATTGTTGTCTTTTGATATTCAATTAGTAAATGTGTGATGAGAGAGAGAGAGAGAGAGAGAGATAGACAAGTGAGAGAGAAAGAGAGACAAAATCTGCAAAATGTGGATGAATGTAGATGAGAGAGAGAGAGAGAGGAGGTCCTTGAGTAGCGATAAAGAAAGAGTAGCGAGAGAGAAAGAAGGAGTTCCTTGAGTAGCGAGAGAGAGAAAGAGAGAGGGAGGGAGGGAGGGAGGGAGAGAGGGCAAGAGAGAGAGAGAGAGAGAGAGAGAGAGAGAGAGAGAGAGAGAGAGAGAGAAAGAGAGAGGGAGGGAGGAGAGAGGTCCTTGAGTAGCGAAAAGAAAGAGGGAGGGAGGGAGGAAGGGAGAGAGGGCAAGAGAGAGAGAGAGAGAGAGAGAGAGAGAGAGAGAGAGAGAGAGAGAGAGAGAGAGAGAGAGAGAGAGAGAGAGAGAGAGAGAGAGAGGGGAGGTCCTTGAGTAGCGAGAGAGAAAGAGAGAGGGAGGAGGGAGAGAGGGCGAGAGAGAGAGAGAGAGAGAGAGAGAGAGAGAGAGAGAGAGAGGGAGGGGGGGGAGGGGGGGGGTGAGAGAAGGTTGATGAGGGATGGGGGGGGGGGAGAGAGAGAGAGAGAGAGAGAGAGAGATAGATAGTTCTATTATCGTCCTCGGAGGTCAAATATGACCTATGGGACAAATGAACATGTCACGTGGTGTGAGTGGAGTTCATAAGTGACTCTCGATGCTCAAAAATGGCTGAAATGAGCGTCGCAATAGAGAGTCCACATCGTGTTGGGAGAGGAAGGTATGTAGGAGAGATCATGGCTGAATATATGGGGAAAAGAG
>NW_028221440.1:63270-99556 GCF_014529385.1 Adiantum capillus-veneris
TATAGAGTTGATCTCCTATTAAAGCGTAATCTCTAGCTTCTGTCTCTACAGATTTCTGACGAGCTTTTGACGTTCCTTCTGGGAAGTTCTATTTGTGAGATATTCAACAATATACTGACTCCATTCGGAGCGATCATTATCTGATATAATGTCGAATACTCTGCTGGCGGTTTGATGAACATACAATACATACAGTGACATATTCATGTACGCTTTCTTTCATTCCTGGCCAATAGACTCCCAATTGTAACAAATTCCTATATGTTTCCTACTCTTGAACAATGAAATGCACATTCCTGAACATGCTTCGCGCACAATAATATAATAATATTCCTCATGATTGATGCATCAAGTCGTCAAACATAGGTTAATAGGTTAGATAGTTTTAATAAGGTTAACGACATTTTGAGACCACTTCGGTATCATTTCTATGTTGAACAAGTACGCGTCTGGCATGTCGTCATCTACTCCTATAGGGTCTTCTCCATTCGTCAATCGCGAAAGATGATCAGCTCTAAGATGTGTTTTTCCTTTCTTTACTACACCGTGAAGTCGAATTCCAGTAAGATAATGAACCATCTCACTATTCTCCCGGTATTGCATGGTTTATTCACTAGGTAGAGCAAGGCTTGGTGATCCTAAAAAACACAAACTTGTTGGCTAGAAGATAATGCCGAAATTTTTTCACAGCATATATCATTCATAATCCCTCTCGCTCTGTTGTGGTGTAATTTTTCTCTGCTTGTTGAGCTGTCGACTGGCGTAACAGATAGAAAAATCCATGTTTCCTTCTTTCTGGTGAGCCAGAATGCATCCTATTGCATATGCCGAAGCATCTATATGCACATGGAATATCTTCTCCCAATCTGGTGATTTCAAGACTGGAGCAGTAATGAGTGCCTCTTTCAATTTCTTGAACGATTCCTCACACTCCTCTGTCCATTTCAAAGTTCACTATTAGCCTGTAAAGTGGTTGGCTCTAATAGCGTACATGTAAATGAATCGTCTATAATATCCGCAATGTCCCATAAAGCTCTGTACTTGTTTCGCATTGGTTGGTCTAGGCATATCCACTATAACTTTTATCTTCTCTAAATCCGTGGATATTCCGTTTTGTGAGACAACATGTCCCAGAATTCTGCCCTGTCGGACCATAAACACACATTTCTCAGGGTTGAGACAAATGCGATATGTCCTACATTTCTCAAATACTTTTCTTAGGTGTTCTAGATGCTCATCTCTCAGAAGAGAATGTACACATAAATCATCCATGTATATTTCTAGAAACAACCTTAAGTATTCTTTGAAAGCATGCGTCATCAGCCTCTCGAAGGTTGCGGGAGCATTGGTTAGACCAAAAGGCATAACCCTATAAGCATAAATTCCCCACTCCGTTGCAAAAGCTGTTTTATGTTGATCTTCCAGTGCTATGGCTAGCTGGTTATATCCTGAAAAACCATCAAGAAAAGAGTATGTTGTTTTCCCTGATACACACTCTAGAACATGATCAGTTATCGGCAGGGGATAATTGTCCCGGATTGTTGCAGCATTCACTTTCTTTAAGTTGACACACACTCGGAGTTTTCCATTCTTCTTGGGTACTACCACAATCGGAGATACCCAATCGGTGTGTTCAATCTCGTATATGAATTCAGCTTCCATTAGCTTATCTATCTCTTCTTTGATTCGCTTAGCAAACTTATCATTATATGTGTATGGTCTCTGTCTGCTAGGCTTTGCATCTTGTTTTAGTGGGATTGTGTGTTGGCATATCGATGGGTCAACTCACCTTAAGTCCTTATAAACCATGAAACAACACATCCCTATACTCTCTGAGAAGACTCAAAAGTCTCTCTTCCTCGCCTGGAGACAAATCTGTGGCTATGTACACACCGTCTAGGTGTCTCACCTGAAGCTGCTAAATCCACTTTTTTTGCATCCTCCAGTCCGTCATAAGATTCGTTCTCCCTTCTCTCTCGAATAGGTTGGGTTAATACCACCTTCCTATCCTCTATTGTGAATTTCTATAGTGAGAGGGAACATCCATGTTTTCCTTGATTTTGCGTTTTCGTCCTCTCCACTCTCAATTTCTGTCATCCAAACTTCTTTCAGAGTTTTCTTGAGCTCTCTGTACTTGTTTCTACGTTCTAACTTGGACTCCGTGTGTTCTCTGTTGCGCTTGTTCTTTTCTGATTTTTCTGTTTCTATTTTCGTTCCATTCCTTTGAACTTGATTTCTTGAGCCTCTTTTGTCTTTTCGTAAGCTCTTTTGATCATTGCCTCTCATCTCTATCCAGAAATCTTGTCCTTAACACAATCTTCTGCCTTTACTAGCATTAGGAATTGATTTTTTCCTCTTATTCTAGGCATCGGATTGGTTCTAATCCCCTTTGTTTTTTCTCTTGCTCTATAGCGTTTCTGGCGTTGTTTAGTTTGGTTCGGAAAATCATAAAATTGGACATCCGTTATATTTCTTCGTTTATTCCGCTTGAATTGTCCCTTGACTCGTTGTCTGTTCATTTCCCCCACTCAGGATGATCGGAAATGTCGTGAAACACCTCCTCTCATCTTCCTTTTCCAGTGTATCGTTCTTTTCAGTTTCTTTTTTCGAGTACAGTTCTCAACATGAAGTACGGAACCACGTCGTACCCGCCTTGTCGCAAAATTTTGTTGTGGGACCATTCGAATTGCACAAATATCTAGGGTTGCTAGAAAGTGTGTCCATTCTAATGGTTCAAGCGTGTCCTCTCTGGAAAGGGTTCTCCTATATAAGTTTCGTCTTCGATAGCCCTTTCTAAAACACATTCTTCTCGTTTCAGACTTCCACATTTCGAAGCTCCACACATCCATAACTCCTTGGGTTTACCTAACAAGTTGGAAATTCGGATCCCGCCAAAGTAGCTGAATCAAACTCCTCCACAGTGTTCGGTTCACTACTGTAGCTATGGTCTTTCAGGTTCACACGTGTAGTGGTTTCCATATTTCTCAGGTATATGTGATCGTACCCCAATCCTGGACCATTTTCAACTGTCTCATGAATGGTCTTCCCAATATGATATCATAGTTATTCTCCTTGCCAAAATCGACATAGCAAAAGTATGCTCGTATTCAATGCCGCAAGAAGTCACTACAACTTTCTCTAATCCCCATAGTTTCTCCATGTGTCCATCTGCTAATTGGAGTTTCAACCTAGTCTTCCTTATTGCTGGTTTCGCCCATTTTTTTCCAGATTTCTTTTGTAGCAATGGCTACCCCAGCTCCGCTATCTAGTATTGCCATCGTGTTCACTCCTTGGAATTCAACTGGTAAGGTTGTATTCCCCTCTTCACCTTCGCAATACTCTCCGACCTTGTTTAAGGGTACAGGCTTAGCGTTCTTTTGTGGTTTTACTCAGCTCTTGTATACCCTCTTTCAGTCTCGATGTTGGGTCTTTTATCCCGAATTTCTCCAAGCATTTTCCTACAGTGGTCCACATATATGGTCTTAGCCTCAAAAGCTCAGCTAGAGTGATAGTGCATGTCACTGGTGTTGACAAGATCTCTATCAATCCTTACGATCCATGACTTTTTCTGATGAAATTCTTTGTGAGGGAAGTGCTCTAGTCTCGGATTTTGCTTCATACTCTCCTAAGTATGAAGGTAAGGTGTTCAGTGAATGAGGTTTCTCTCCATTGTTCTAACAGAGCCCCCATCTCCCCTGTAAGATTGCAGATCCAAGTCCACTTGAGATCCTGCCTCAAATTCCACTATGGGAGGATTCCTGATGTCCTTTTCCCAATTTGCTGATTAGCTTGGCAACTTAGCTCGTTTGCAAGTTTGCCTCTCTCACTTGTTTCCAAAATTCATTGTAATCCTCATCTCTTCCGTAAGACCTCGTATGCTGGATGAAAACTCTCTATCTCCTGATCGGTTGTGTGTTCAACACTATGCGGTCATCCTTGTGTATATTTTCAGGCTTTTGTGCACTGGGAGTCTTTTCAGCTACCCGTGAACGACAGTCTCTTGCTGAATTGGGTTTTCCGTTCCACAATTCATTGTTTCTTTTGGTGGTTCTAATAAGGCTTGTGCAGTCTCGATCATTCTCTGGCACATTTCAAGTCTCTGCTTTTCCAATTCTGCGTTTGGGTATGTCATCCACCTCTGTTCTTGTGTTTGGTTGTTCTTTAACCTAGCTTCGTAAGCTCTCATCAGTGCGTCCAATGGTTCGTGTACTTTGTCAACTAGCACTGATCCCCCTGAGCTTAATCTCGTTGTTTCTGTGATACGCTTTTGTTTCGTTCTTTCCGGGCTCATCTCTCATTTCCCGTTTTGACTCTCAAGTTTTTCTAATCTATCTTTAGTTCGCTTTAGTTCCTCAGCTAGAATAGCGTCTTCACGTTCTTTTCTCAACTTCCTGCGTGCTTTTCTAGCTTTCAATGTGTTTTTCTGACTCCGCGGTCCTTGACTAACCATTTCAGTCGCTAACTTTCCATTCTCAGGTTCTCTAGTGGTTTTCTTAGCTTGAGCTCTAGTAACAACTTGCGTTGGTATCAGAGTTTCATTTTCAGACCCACTACTGGTAGGAATAGTTTCTAGCATATTCAATATCGTCTTTTGCACTTTGTTTGGATTCTTTGAACAATCCTCAATGAAGTGAGTAACCCCACACTCAGTGCAATAAGCGTTAATTCTAATGATTTCCGTATGTGGACAAACATTCATCAGATGGTCACCTCCACACTTGTAACAGGGTCCTAGTGCTGGTCTTGGTCCCATTTGATTCGTCCTTTGTGGATAGGATGCTCTTTGTCCTGCTAACCCTCCATGAGCTATGAACATCAATGTTCTTGCGTCCAAATTGTATCTCTCTTCATCAGTAGCACTTGTAACTGTTGGGGTTCCAACATTCCCCATCATGCCCCATGGTTCTGGTTGTTTGGTTCTTCTGGTGGGTAATACACAGTTGGAGACATGTGTGCACCAGATTCTTCATAATATGCTTGAACAGGCACTAGGGCTTGTTCTTCCTGATTCTCTAAGGTTGGTGCATATCTAATGCCCACTGATCTTGCTCCTGGTAAAGGTGGTTGTTGTCCCAATACCGGTTGCGTCTTTCTATCCCCATAGGTCCTGGTACATTTCCCGTTGGGTATCGAGGTACTGGATGTACTTGAGGTGGTGCTAATTGAGCAGGAGGTGCATACTGACGCTCCCTTACATAACCTTTGTTGTAATAGCAATCCTCTGTTGGATGGTTTGTCCATTTTGTTCAATAGCACACCATTTCAGTGTTTTTTGCAATGGTTTTTGGTATGGTGCCATCCTTTTTAGAGCATCTTCTATCATTTGCTCTACATTTGGCATGGTTGTTGTTTGAACCTTCTTTTTAGTGGTAGTCTTGCTCACTACGGAGGAGGAGCTACTGGATGCAAAAATCTGTATCCGCTGACACCTCTCCCAAACCGTACAGTTATCCACTAAGTACAATGCTTCTCTCGTTACTTGCTCGAAACTTGTACAAGCTTTCAATTGCAAGTCCTTCTTGAGAGTGTCGTTTCTCAGTCCCTCAATAAAGAGAACAGATAGTCTGTCATCTTGTGGTCGTTCACGTACTGGACATCTCTCAATGTATTGTTTGAAGCGAAGTGAATCCTCCTTCACTTTTTCGTGTTCTCTCTGTTTAAAAGCATATATTTGTGAGACCGTATTGTGCTTAATCCCTCGTTTTGAGAATTCCTCAGCAAACTCTCTTAGCAAATGGTCAATGTCATGGAATCCCCCTATGTTCAGTGGTTGAAACCATGTCAATTCCGTACCTTCTAGAGTAAGACCAAATCCCTCGTATTGTGTATGGAAATCTGTTATCTGCTTAGCTCTTAAGACTTGCTTAAAGAGTGACACATGAGCATACGGATCTCCTGAACCACCATACTTCTTTGGCATACACTTCACTACTTGAGATGGTCTCATACGTCTATGGTCTGCTACCATTCTCATTGCTCCTGTGTCCCGGCTAAAGCTTTCTCTAGCATCATGGACTTCATGGGTTACCCGTGTCGGTTCCCCTGCCCTGAATCTAGTACTAGGAGGTAAATGTGATGGTTCCGCTTCCAACCTTGGACCTAGAGTGGTATATGTGTGGATTGGAACTGCACTACCTCGATTTGTATCCATTGACTCTCTGGAATGGGTAATGATCCCATTGGTCCGGGCTTCGAGTACGGAGGTTGGCTGAAAGAGTCAGCAACCTGAGTTCTTTGTCCTCCTGTTGTCATTGAGTTTTGCACTCCATTTGTTGGTGCTGGTCTTTGTGAGCTAGAAGTAACATAATACTGATGTAGTGGTCCCCCAAAGTATGTATATCCTTCTAATTCTTTCTTGCCCATTGTTGAGTATTGCCTCCCATACTTGTCGTAAGCGGCAATTTTCACTTCCGATCCCTCTGTGTAGGTAAAACATAAAGTCTTTTTTCGGTCTGTCAACTCTCCGGTGTAGGGTTCTTCACATCTATAATAGAGATCTTGATCCCCATTATTATATTTGTATAGCCCCACATAGATGTTATCAGTGTTGATCCTTGTAGTTTCATTCTCTCTTCTAAACCTCGCATCAGGGAAGTTCATTATTGGTGCTTTCTCTCCTCAGTTCTTCATCTACTTTGGCTTGGTGCCCATCAATCCCCACTTGTCCACAATGTTAGGGTTTAGGACTACCAAGTACATGGTACCCTTGTCATCTAGATATCTATCTCCGCTATAGCTCACAGGCACTAAGTCCTTGAACTCACTAGGTCTATCTTCTATCTTCACACAATAGCGGTCCATTCCATCCTTGTAGATCTTGGCACCTTGCTCATTGTCGTACTGATATTTTATGAACAATAGCTTCATTGTGGCGGAAGGGTTTGATGATCCTGTTGCCATATTTTCTCTGTTGTTCAGGTTCAGGTGTTCCACGTGTTCGGTGAAAATCTCGTAAGATCTCTCCGAAGAAGTATCAGAGACACTTCCTTCAAAGATCAGCTCTAATGGTTGCACCCAACTTTGGTTTACACTTCCCTCGGTTGATATGACACTTGCTGGTTCCCCTTGTTTTGGTTGGTTATTCTGGAGATTCTGCTCGATCTCAAATTCATCAATTCCCCTAAAGGACTTTAACTTTTCCCTCTCGGCAATTTGTTTTCCCCAAGTTTTTGTGGTCAGAATTGATCCAAACTGATTGATATACCTGGTCAATTGTTTAAATCTTGTCAGTTGGACAACTTCTGTTTCATCAAGTGAGAATTTTGTTGCAGTTATGCTGAAAAAGACATTATACGCGTATGATGTCTTTTTTCACAGATTTGGACTATTTTGGTTATGCTCACTCTCAGTAGCCCCCTTATGCTCTTTCCACTCACAAAATTCAGTTTGAACTCTGTTTGAGCAAGTTATGGCTAATTTAGGCTTTTCTTGGCAATTTTTCGCTTTTGACTTGTTTTGGGTCAATTGTGATCCAAATGGGATGAAACTTGAAATATAACCTCTAGACAGCTATTACAATGGATCTGTGTTGGCAAAGTATCAATATATGTCCAAAATTAGGTCAAAGACATCATACGCGTATGATGTCTTTTTCATCAATTTGGGTCAAAACTTGATATTTATGCTTCCTACAGTGCTTGTAACAATCTTGTCAGGTCAGATATCAAAAATAAGCAGTGGATGTGCCAAAAGACATTATACGTGTATGATGTCTTTTGTCCCAGATTTTGACTATTCTTGGTTTTAAGCCTTCTCCAATGTTTATAATTGAGTTTCAAGTGTTTCTGTCAGGTGTGAATGTAAAAACAAGATCTGAATCCAAACTTTCCTCTTCTTTGCGTTTCTTGGACTCCGACTTGTCTTTTTGGGTTTCTTTGAATGTTAATGCTCTTGTTTTAAGTTGAAATTAGGGTATAACCCCCCTTTTGAACACTCTGGTAAAGTCAAAATTTCTGTTTTGGTCTCTGTTTGGTCATTTAAACATCATACGCGTATGATGTCTAAAGTTGCAGATTTCCAATTTTTTGGCATAGAATCCTTCCTAAAGCTTCCTTTAGTGCTCAGCAACTCCCAGATACACAGAAAATTTCTCTGACTTTGTTTATTGCAAGTTTCACTACTAACTCGATGGTTTAGTGATCTAACATGCAATCAACCATATCAAGCAAATACTCCAATGATTACTAGCTCTAGATCAGGATCAAATGAAGTCCTACCTAAGCTATTCCTAATCATAAAATGGGTTTTGGTAAATGTGATTTTAAAGAGATCCACTGCCACTCACGACTAGCAAACTCTTCTTCTATAAACAACTACTCAACACCAACAAAACAACAAACAATTCTAAGCTAATCTAAAAATACTGTCAACACGGAAGACCCAGGAATACCCCACTTCCTAGTATCTCTCGAGATCTTCGGAGTCCACCACTCCTAGATCTTTTCTAACTAAAGTTACAAAGTAGTTTACGACTCACCTCCTAGGATTACTCTAAGGTCACCTACTTAGGGCTCTCGTCCCCAGCAACGGCGCCAAATGTAAAGGCGGTTACGCCGCTAGCGGAAGCTAAATAGCGAGAACTCAACCAACAACAGAATTTGCCAGACGAGGACGGAGCTTGACCCGCAGCGCATGGAAACAACTAGGTGGGTGTCAAATCACCTACTCAACCTTCTAATGACAATCACTACTAAGGAAATCAAATCTAAGTTCTAAAATACGCAAGTGATTGAAATCCGTACTACTACGAACAATGCTATACAAAACAGGATCTAGAATCATTGAATCGATCTCAAACTCAAGGGGAAGTCTATACACTAGGTAAGAACAACACCCTAAAGACTTGAACTGCAAAATCAACCCATAACCACTCCGTGCGGTAAACGCGTATGAAGACAGGCCGAAAAATACAGGTGATCGAAACTTGAACCCGATGGTACCCAATGTGTAGCTCTACTCGTTGTGGTTCTATAGATATGCTGCACGCTCCATTCCGACACACGAGTTGGAAGAAAACTCACACCGAAGCTCGTAGGAACTTACCACACATAGAAGCCGATAGCGCACACTCTTGGTATCTGTGCGTAGCTCTCGCCGTTGCTAACACAATGGCGGTGTCGCTTCTCCAATGGCGGCTCCGTAGCTCGCGTAGCAAGTAGATATGACTCTCTCTCTCTCTCTCACTCTCTCTCAGACACACATCACGGCGCTCAAAAACTCACTTTGATTAATAATCTGAATCTGCCTAGGTTACAAAAACTTTGGCTTATATACCTCAGCCTTGGAGGTGAGAACATCTCTAACTAATTACATCAACAAGTGAAATTACTTCGGAATTACAAGCTAGAAACTCAATTGAGTCCCGTTACTTAATGAATGGCTCAAATCAAAATTAATGTCGGAAAGACATTTATACAATCAATGGTTACAAAATGATGAGTAGTGAGCAAAAATGTGGGTGTGATCCTCTGCTGGCTCAACAGAACTCTGCTAAAATTTTTGCGGGAGCACGGTTGATTTTGGTGCTGCTCGCTTTCTTGGGCAGAGGGCAGGAAGTCTGGCTGTGGTGGCTGTGTCCATCTTTCACTGGGCACAGCCCAGGCTACATGTCCTCTGCCCAAGATTTTTTTTTCTATTATGGTCGTCGATATATGCGTCTATATTTCCGTCGGAATCTATGTCGCTATCTATGTCTATAGCTGCGTCGCTATCTGCATCGCAAATAAATCCTTTCCATGCATATATCGACGCAGATTTCGAGAGTTTTACAGGGACGTAGATAGCAACGTTAAGCGTCGATATATACGTCGATGACACCTTTTTTTGTTATAGTGATATATGTGTGTGCTTGTGTGTGTGTAGGCGGTGTGTGCGTATGTGTATGTGAGTGTATGCAGTTGAAAAACAGTTTATTAGCTTATGGCTGATCCGAGATGTAGGTAGAGAGAGAGAGAGAGAGAGGTTATCATTGAGAGAGAAATTGGGAGAGAGAGGTCGTGTGTATGTGTGCATGCATGTGCGTGTGAGAGAGAGAGAGAACAAAGGGAGAACACCATTGATTTTTTTTAGAGGGAGGGAGAGAGAGAGAGAGAGAGAGAGAGAGAGAGAGAGAGAGAGAGAGAGAGAGAGAGAGAAGAAGAAGAAGAAGAAGAAGAGAATTTTAACGTCGTAGGAAACTATCCCAAGAGACCTTAAAGATCTATCCGACGAGGAGAGTTGAACTCAAGACCTCTTATTTGAGAGAGAGAGAGAGAGAGAGAGAGAGAGAGAGAGAGAGGAGAGAAGAGAGAAGAGAGATAAATTTTCAGTCATGGAGAGCTCAAGGAAGAGAGAATTTGCAGTCATTGAGAGTTTGAGAAAAGATAAGAGAGAGAGAGAGAGAGAGAGAGAGAGTATGCTCTTGGTGTGTTTTGAGTGTGTGTGTGTTGTGTGTGTGTGTGTAAGAAGAAGAGAGAGATTTTTGTTGGCCAAAGAGAGAGAAAAAGAGAGGACAAGCTGAATTTTCAGCCAAGAAGAGAAGAGAGGACAAATAGGGTGGTGGTTGAGGGGGGAGAGAGAGAGAGGAGACACTGCGGCACCTCCTTTCTACTTTATTGACTTAACATTATTATTGGCCATCCCATTTTCAAACTAAAAGGTAATATATTACTTCAATAAATAAAGAGTGGAGACCCTTGCGAAGAAAAGCATGGAAAAGCAAGATGCTCTTGAGGGTGGAGCCCCATGGAAAGTGTTGGAATTAGGTTGCAGAGAAACACACATAGCTTGAGAAGATGAAGGAAGCTCAAGGCACACAATAGAGACTGTATTACTTAGTATGAAATGGAAAGATAGATAGCCCTATAGTGATGGGCGTATATATACTTCTCGGGGGAAAAACCTCCTAAAGAGGGAAAAAAATGCCCCGGCGGTCCTAGTGTAATCACACACATCACTACCACATGTATATGGTAACAAATCCCCCAGAGTGATGTGGTGAACGAGAACTGGCACATGAGTAAAGGGAAGTGCCATTCCCTGACGACATGATCAGTCCACAAAGGGAGTAAGCCCAAAGCTTTGCAAAAGCTTCAAGCTTCTCTCAAGACAATGCCTTTGTGAAAATATCTGCAACGTTGTCTTGTGTTGGCATATAAGCCAAGCTGATCTCTCCTGCTGAGAGCCTCTCCCTGACATAGTGGTAATGCACCTCAATGTGCTTTGTGCGGGCATGAAAAACTGGGTTCCTCGCAACTTCCAATGCGCTCTGACTGTCAGTGTAGATAGTGTTGGCAGTGTCCTGTCCAACACCCAAATCAGCCATAAGGCGTTTGAGCCATACACACTCAATCGTAGCTGTGAAGACTGCCCTGTACTCAGCCTCACAACTCGAAGTGGCCACAGTAGGTTGCTTCTTGCTCAACCATGATATACATTAACTGCCAAGCATGAAACAAAAACCACTTGTGGACACTCGCGTGTCAAAACAAATAGCCCAATCTGAGTCCGAAAAAGCATGTAAGTCTGGCAGCAATGATCCCCCTTGGGATAAAACAAGCCAAGATGTAAAGTGCCACTAAGGTAGCGGAAAATCCTCTTGACAGCCTACCAATGCTTAGACCCTAGGCTATGCATAAATCTGCTGAACTGTGAGACTGCAAACTGAATATCTGGCCTCGTGTTGCATACATAAATGAGGCAGCCAATATCAGTTCTGTAAAGAGTGACATCAGCAGGATTGCGAGCATCATGTAGACTCAACTTTAAACCTGTTTCCATGGAAGTGGCAATAGGTTTGCAATCCTCAAGTCCAAAATTACATAGCAATGTCTCTATGTAACTTTTTTGACACAAGGAAATACTACCATCACACTCCTTAAACTGTATACCCAAGTAATGATGCAACAGTCCCAAATCTTTCATCTTGAAAGTAGCATTGAGACCAGCCTTAAATTTAGCAATATGTCTCTCATTTGGTGCTGTGATCAGCAAATCATCGACATAAAGAACCACAATGAGAAGTACATCACCCTCACGCTTTACATACAATGTGCTTTCTGTTGGACTGTTACCCAAATGAGTGTCAGCTTTCTCATACCAAGCACGAGGAGATTGCTTCAAACCCATACAAAGCCTTCTTACATCTGCACACTTTGTCCTCTTATCCTTTTATGACCAAACCACGAGGCTGCGTTACATAAACTTCCTCAAATATGTCACCATTCAAGAAAGCAGTAACAATGTCTGATTGATGTACATCCCCAAAAAAATGAGCTGCCAATGCACATAGAAAATGCATAGTAGTCATACGAAAAGTGGGAGCAAAAGTCTCTTCATAATCTATGTCTTTTTGCTATGCATACCCTTTGGAACAAGTCGAGCCTTATGGCGATCGATCTCACCATCCGGCTTGCATTTCAACTTGTGAACCCACTTCGTACCAATGGCCTTTTTGCCAGGAGGCAAATCACATAAAGTCCATGTGTCATTTCTATATAGTGCATCATATTTTGATTGCATGGGAAGCCATCCAATTTTTGAATTCTGTGCTTCATCAAAGACAGAGGCTCCTCAACATCATGTAAGCTAGACATAGCCAAAGCATAACAATCTGATGCATGATATGCATGGCGATGTGAGCGGGATGAAAACACACACAGCGCCTCTATAATGACCCGACACACACTCTTGCAATGATACACACACACACACTATGGGGCACCACTCGGCTTACACAACACACCTGACCGAGACAGGGAACACACCTCTGTAGTGAGAGGAGAGAGACTATCCAGTTGCCCACTCCACACAGACACACACACACACACACACACACCCAAAAAACTCAGCTCAAAAAAGGAGAATTTCTGATGTTTGCATACAATTGAGCTTGGGCCATCACCAATGGGGCAAATAGCTCATACAGAATGGGTAAAAGATACCAGATACAATCACAAATTGGAGCAGAAGCTTCGCTCATAGGAGAAACTTACACAGCCAAACAGCAGAAAAAGAGTGAGGAATTTGGCAAAATGGACAGCGCCATCGCGTCCGAAACGGCCCAAAACCCAAGTCTACAATGTCAAAGTGCTCAAATCCGACCTCGGATGAGCAGTTTACGGCCAAAACAGGCTCCGAAAACCCCAAAAACACACCTGCGGCTGTTCCTCCTCTCTTCTCCACGTTTTTTCTGGTCTTCTCTCAGATATTTCAGTTCCCACACTTAGCTTTTAGTTGGGCACCCTTGGCCTTTTAGATGACCTCAAACGGACCCCGAACAGGCCAAAAACTGACCTCGCAGTGCATAGTTGTCACCTTTGCTGCATGCCATGGCACACCTGGCACTCATTTCTTTTCAATAATGCGTCTCACAACCACGTGAAGTGGCCCCAAAAAGTGGTCCTAATGATGACCTTTCTGCATAACTCTCACAAGAAAACACCACTTTGTGTCCGTATTCATCCACGTGCAAATATTGACCCCGTTCGGCCTCCTGACGCCACTCGATGCCATCTGACGCACCTGCTTACCTCATGTCGTCGGCCCGTGGATAGCTTCCTCGAGAAGTTTTACGTGCTACCAACTCCTTCTTATTGTAGAAAAAACACAGTGGTACTGGTAATAGTGAAAATCGATGCACTATGTACACCCTGTCCTACCTGTACACATGTGGGCCCCACGTTACCACCTGGCTCTGAAAAATGGGCAATTATTTATTTGATGCACCATGCATGTATATGTACATATGCGCAATCCCTTGCTCCAAAAACATCCTGACATAATTTGCCCATCCCCTAGCCTGCTAGATCATTCATGATCAGCAGCAGCAAAGAGCGATATGAGACTCGCCGCATCACAGGTGTCCTCATCCTTCACCAACATTGCTTGCTCCATAGACAGTTCATCTTGCTCCACCATCATCAATCTAGCATGATACAATTAGGCGGCCCAAGCAACTTCTCTAACATCTTGACCGCAAGCAACTCTACTTCCACAGGCAATAGTGCTTCTTTTCCATACACCAAATGAAATGGAGTAAACCATGTACCTGTCTTCACCGAAGTACGGTAAGCCCATAATGCACTAGGCAATTCCAAATCCCAATTCTTTCCTTGGTGCTCTGTCACTTTCGAAAGAATCTGTACCAACTCACCATTGAATCTTTCATTTAAGCCATTACACTGTGGGTAATAAGGAGTGGTATGCTGGTGCCTAATCTTCATCTTTGCACATAAAAAATCTAGCAGTTTAGCTCTAAAGCCAGGCCCCTTATCTGAAAGTAGCTCCAGTGGCACCCCAAACATGCAACATATTTCATCATACACAAATTTTTCCACATCCTTTGCAGTGATCTGTTTTACTGCTATAGCCTCTGCCCATCTAGAAAGATAGTCCATTGCCGTCAAAATATAGCTTTTGCCCCTGCTTGTGATAGGTAACGGGCCTATTGCATCAATCCCCCACTTTTCAAACACATCAAACGCCATAATGGTTTTTCATAGCTCTGGCTTCAACACTCTCTTCCCAAATGCTTGACACCTATTGCAAGACCTACACCAATGGTGAACATCCTTGTGCAAACTAGGCCATACATACCCCTCTTGCAAAATCTTATGCAAGGTGATCTTTAGAGCAAAATGGCCACCACATGCGCCTTCATGATTCTCTTCCAACACTCTGTAAAGCTCCTCCCGCCAAGGTACACGTCTCAACACGAGATCAGCCCCTTTCATGTATAAGACATCACCAATCAATTTGTACCTATTGCTCTACGCACAAAGCCATACTTCTTAGACTTCTGAATCTCCTTTGGAATGATTCCTGTTAGCAAAAACTCCTCTTCTTGAGCCAAACTTTCCCGGCCATGATAAAGAGGTAAAGTGGTCCTCAACACAAATAGCTCCCCAATCATGCCTTGAGCTGCTTCATGTGCCTCTCCATTTAGAGCACGTTCAATGTGTCTGATGCTCCATGCTTCGAAATTTTTTAACAGGCCTTTAATTCTGAAGCACATTTCCTTCAATGAGGTGTTCTTGCTCTTCCACACACCCAGCACTTGCTTCACCACTAACAAGGCATCACCTTTTATGCTCAACCTTCGAACCCCATGCTTCAAACAAATGTGTAATCCGGCTTCCAGAGTAGCATATTCAGCCTCATTGTTACTATGAGCATCCAATTTGAACCCTCTCTTGCATACTAGCTTCCCCTCTGGATCATAAAGTGCTATACCCCCTGAAGCTGCATCATGGCTCTTTCTGTATGAACCATCAAAGAACAACACATGTGCATTGCTGATCTGTGGCACTTCTTCAACTACCTTTCTCACCACCTCTTCCTTAACAATAAGGGGATTCTCCTTGTAGGTCAACAAATCAGCTAGGGTAGCCCTTGTACTATCTTCCACTAGAAAAGAGAACTCAAACTCTTGCAGCTCAATTACCCATTTCTTCACCACATTTGACATGTTAGTACCATTAATTAACTGTGGCAAAAAGGCATAACTCGTCAAGAAAACAAAAGGCCGTGGTAGCAAGTAATGACGAAATCGTCGACAAGCAAATATTACACTGGCCATCACTAGCTCTACTTCCGAGAACTTTCTCTCCGCTACCAACTTCACTCGGCTTGCACAATACACTGGCCTCATATAATGGCTGCCCTTCCCCTTTTGCAATAGCATGGCTCCAATGGCATCATCCCCTACTGATGGATTTACATAAAAAACTTTCTCCCAATCAGGAGCCTGCATGGCTGACAACCCCCCTAACACCTCTTTCACCTCTTGAAACACTTCTTCACACTTGTCATCCCATTGCAATGGATCATGCTTTGCCACTTGTTGTAATGGATAAAGAATCTGAGAAGACAATGGAATAAACCTTGCCATGTACTTCACTTTGTGTATAAAGGTTGCCAATTGCTTTGTACTCGTAGGTGATGGAAGAAGAATAATAGACTTAACCTTGTCTGGATCAGCCTCAATGCCATTTTCTGACACCATGTGGCCCAATAACTTCACCCTTGGCTGTGCTAGATGACATTTCTTTGGATTTAGTTGTCCTCCACATTCATCATATCGAGCCAATACCATCTGCAGCTTCTCATGGTGTTCAGCCCTACTGCTATAAACACAGAAGTCATCCATAAAAGCTTTAACACAACTACCAATGAATGGTTCCAACACCCAATTTGCTCTCTCTTGATAGAAGGAAGGTCCATTTGACAACCCAAATGGCAATACTGTGTAGCAATAGCAGCCCCATGGCGTAATAAAAGTTGTCTTTGTGCGGTCTTTAAGAGCAATCTTCAATTGAAAATAGCCTGAAAAACCATCACACACACTGTACCTCTCATAACCTGCCACTGAATCCAAGATCTGATCGATGAATGGAAGAGGATATGGGTTCTTCTTAGTGGCTGCGTTTAAGGGTTTAAAATCTACACAAATATTCCACTTCCCATCCTTCTTTGGACTGACTACAACTGGACTCACCCATTCTGTGGTCTCCACAGGGACTATGAACCCTGCCTTCAACAACTTGTCCACCTCTTCTCGCAAGGCTTCCATTTGCTCTTGACCCATCCTTCTTAGCCTTTGTCGCACTGGCTTAGCACCTTCTTTCAGCTCTATATGCATCTCTTCGCCCTTGAACCCTCTGATCTCTTCATATGAAGTAATGAACAAATCAGGAAAACTAGCCAGCATGTGCAAATATATATCCTTCTCCATAGCTGAGAGGTCTCCACTGATCATTTGTGTCATCAATTCCTGCTTCTTTGACAACTCAACCTTGGTTTGCATCAGCCCTTCAATCACTTCATAAGGCCCTTCACTTTCATCTTCAACCTCATTCACAAATGCAACTAAACCAAACTCCTGGATTTCTTTATCCATCAAAAGAAATGCAACATCAGCATCCTCATCACTGCTGGTAGTGCTATCACTGTCCTCATCTGTCACCGTGGAAGAGTCTTCATCACTAGACCCATCCTCATCTTCATAAAGCTCCTCTAATCATTTCCTTGTGTCCATATTATAAAGCTTCTTGGCACCTGTCTTTCCATAGAGGCTAATCGTACCATGTCGCCAATCTTGAACAGCTCCCACTGCACGTAACCATGGTCTGCCCAGTATAATAGGATATGATCCCAACCCTGTTGGCATCACATGGAAATCAACCACTGCCTTTGCATCATATGCCTCCACTTCTAAGCTCTTTACAACACCCAAGCATTTTACTTTTTGATGGTTTGCCAATCTGATCCGAAAACTTGACACCCCAGCCACTGTGAGACCCATCTTCTCAACGCATGAGTGTGTTATGACGCATATTTGGGCTCCGCCATCCACATAACCTTGTCCCAAATTTTTCCTTTTATGCCACACATCTACTATTGGACAAATGTCTGGTAGCTCATCCATTGCCAACACCTTTACTGAACCTCTCTCTGGCTCTTTCTCCATTGGGTTAACCATCCTCTTCCACTGTCGCTTTAGCTTAGGCACCATCTCTATAAGCTGCCCAAAAGTAACATCTGCCTTCCTGCTCGTCAATCCTCCTTCAAGTCATAGCTTAATTGCCCATCCCCTAGTGGAAAATCTGAAACATGAAACTTTCGACGAGCTCTCCTTTTCCTCTTGGCCTTGACATCCTTGCCTTCATGGCTCTTTCCTTTCTTCTTACTAGGACCTGGGGCACTTCTTCCTTCCTTATCCTCTGTGGTCCTCTTCCAATAGGCATCACTAATGTATCCTCTAGCGTTGATGCCTTCTCCAAGGTGACTACACTTAGCACTTTCGTCTTTCCCTTTTCCTCCTGGGTCAGTCCACTGGTTCCTTTGTCTCCCTTAATTTGATGCCATAATCATTTGACCTAGTTAGCACCTGTCTTGGCAATGGATACATGTCTCCCCCCATCCTTGGTGGCTTATCACATTGCGGGCTGATGTGACCCAACTCTCCACAATTATAACATGTGGGCGTTTGCCTCCAAAACCTACCATTGCTTTGTCCAACACCATTCCTAGGCCTTTCTTCACCTCCTGGCTGATTTGCAAACCTCCCTCGACCTCGATTATTTCCCACTTGACCTAGCATGTTTAGGCTGAGATTCTTCATCAAATCTACCATTTGCCTCATGTCTTGCCTTAGCCCATCATCTTGCACTGCTGTAGTGACCACTGCTGGCATAACCTGAGTAGTAACAGGAACCACTGGTTCGTGATGAACCCCTGACATGCGACCTTGTAAAGACTCTATAGGCTGAAATTCAGACCTCATGGGCAAAGACTCCACCCCTAACTGGCTCATTTTCCTCAACTTCCACTCTTTGTTCCTTGCTACCTCTAGTGCATCTTCATATGTCCTAGGCTTCTTTAGCTCCACTCTCCAACGTATATTCTCCCAAAGACCAGCTAAGAACCTGTCCTTCTTCATCATGTCAGGCGGGGGTACCTGTGGTGCTAAGGCCTTGCACATTCGCTCCCATGCCAATGAAAACTTACGTATGTACGCATCTACTGGCTCACCTTCCTTTTGCACCAAAGCCTGTACTTCTTGCCACACTTTGTCAGGATCTTCTATCTTCACAAACTCCACTTCCAACCCATGTCGTTGATTGTCCCAACTCAACCTTACAGGTGGATCAGCCACACGCAACTCCTCTTCAAATGCTTTAGACCAAACTCGTGCATCACTCTTCAAACAAATTTGGAGAAGGCGTAACATCTGCGCAGGGTCATGAATCAGGTTGCTAATGTAGGCAACCTCCATCTTTTCCAAAAATTCTTCCACATCTTCATCACTTCTTCCATGAAACTCCGGATAAGAGAAAGCCATGGCTACCCAAGTTTCAATGCTTTGAGAACCCCTTTGAACACACTTGCAAGAACCCAAAACTTTTGACTACCCAAACCCCAGAAACTTCAATGGAGCTCAACTTTAGATAAGGACAAACACATGCACATCAAATGAGTTTTCATAGTTGATCATCGGAATTACAACAGGCAAAGGACATTCCAAGATCTCTCGTAATGTTCTTGGCCCGAACATAAAGACTATGCGCTGCTGGAAAAAAATCTTCCTGGACACATGAACATTTATCTGGATTCTTTGAGTTAAATGAAATGGAGTGAATTGAGGGCCATTTTGATCATCCATTAAAGCCAACCATGAAGCTCCCAAGAAGGCACACCTGACTTAACCTCTGATTTTGCCAAAATTGCAGCAGCATAGCAGCATAAATGGCTCAAAAGACAAAAAAACCAGCCATCATAACTTGGGAAAATTTCGACAGAGTTTCCCCAGAAGTAGAGCAGTAAGAACCCAAAATATAGACTGTATGTGTAAGCATAGACTGCCAACAATAGAACTCCAGCATCAAGTAGGAATCACTAGTACATAGACTATGGCGAGGTCACGAAAAGGGTGCTCCAGCTACCTGTATCACCGAAAGGATATCCACATTTGAGAATCCCCCAGCTCAATAAAAACCTCACGCTATCAACCCTCACACGAAGGATAATGCAAATCGCGTATAGTCAAGTCTCAAAAATGACTATCTTCCAGACCAAGTCTCAGAAATGGTTGGGACTGCCAAATACAACCAAGTATGGCTCCACAAATGCGTACAATGGCAGTTTCCACAAGTAACGTACAATCCAGCAGAAAATGCGCTCAAATAGGCACCAAGTGATGCATACCCACAACAATTGCAAGTGACATCACTGTTAGTATATCACAGTACTCCAGCTACCTGTACCTGTGTGAATCACATGTACCTGTACCTGTCCCTGTAACCTGTAACCTGTAGCCCCGAATCTCGAAGCTTGAAGCTCGAAGCAGAAGGTACTCAAGAAGATCCTCCGTTGGGGCGCCAAAAGAATGTGAGAGGGATGAAAACACACACAGCACCTCAATAAATACCCGACACACACTCTTGGAATGATACAGACACACACTATGGGGCACCACTCGGCTTACACAACACACCTAGCCGAGACAGGGAACACACCTCTATAGTGAGAGGAGAGAGACTATCTAGTTGCCCACTCCCACACAACACACACACACACACCCAAAAAACTCAGCTCAAAAAAGGAGAATTTCTGATGTTTACATACAATTGAGCTTGGGCCAACACCAATGGGGCAAATAGCTCATACAGAATGGGTAAAAGATACCAGATACAATCACAAATTGGAGCAGAAGCTTCGCTCATAGGAGAAACTTACACAGCCAAACAGCAGAAAAAGAGTGAGGAATTTGGCAAAATGGACAGCGCCATCGCGTCCGAAACGGCCCAAAACCCAAGTCTACAATGTTAAAGAACTCAAATCTGACCTCGGATGAGCAGTTTACGGCCAAAACAGGCTCCGAAAACCCCAAAAACACACCTGCGGCTGTTCCTCCTCTCTTCTCCACGTTTTCTCTGGTCTTCTCTCAAATTTTTCAGTTCCCACACTTAGATTTTTTAGTTGGGCACCCTTGGCCTTTTAGATGACCTCAAACGGACCCCGAACAGGCCAAAAACTGACCTCGTAGTGCATAGTTGTCACCCTGCTGCATCCATGTACTTACCTGGCACTCATTTCTTTTCAATAATGCGTCTCGCAACCACGTGAAGTGGCCCCAAAAAGTGGTCCTAATGATGACCTTTTTGCATAACTCTCACAAGAAAACACCACTTTGTGTCCGTATTCATCCACGTGCAAATATTGACCCCGTTCGGCCTCCTGACGCCACTCGATGCCATCTGACGCACCTGCTTACCTCATGTTGTCGGCCCGCGGATAGCTTCCTCGATAATTTTTACGCGCTACCAACTCCTCCTTATTGTAGAAAAAACACAGTGGTACTGGTAATAGTGAAAATCGATGCACTATGTACACCCTGTCCTACCTGTACACATGTGGGCCCCACATAACCACCTGGCTCTGAAAAATGGGCAATTCTTTATTTGATGCACCATGCATGTATATGTCATATGCGCAATCCCTTGCTCCAAAAAACCCCTTACAGCGAGAGAGCCTGAACGAGTATGACTAGACAAAGGTGTATCCAATTTACTGTCACGCAAAGTGTGCACCAGCCATTTTGGCATACCTCTAGCTTGCTCATTTTTAGCCCTTTCCTCATCAAGTACATCATGTACATCTGCATCAGTAATAGGCTGTACATTTGCCTCATTGGAACTTACATTCGTATTTCCACCACTGGAAAGAGACAACAAAGTGTCATAAATGTCATGTGAGCTTACATTACTGTCTCTAGTACATGACAACAAGGGCTGAACAGAATCTTCCACAAACACTAAATCCCGTGAAACTAGAATACGTTGTTTGCAGATGATACAACCTGTAACCTTTGCTTTCAGCACTATAACCAACAAAAATACATTTGACAGCCTTATCATCCAACTTTTTGCGCTGTGTTTGTGGCACCAAAGCATATGCCAAACAACCAAAAACACACATGTGCTCAATAGAAGTCTTTCTATCATGCCATGCTTCATATGGAGTAATATACTGCAAAGCTTTCGTAGGACACCTGTTTAGTACATAAGTGGCACACATGATGGCCTCAAGCCAAAAAGAATGTGGCAAAGCTTGACTTTTGACCATACATCGTGCCATTTCCATAAGTGACATGTTTTTCCTCTCAGCAACACCACTTTACTGAGGTGTATAAGGCACTGTACATTGGTGTTTTATCCCACGACTAGCCCGAAATGCATTAAATTCATGAGACATATACTCCCCCCCTCAATCGGAACGAAGGGTGTCCATAGTACATTTCGAGACATTTTCAGCCATCGCCAGAAATTGTTTGAAGCACATAAAAACTTCGCTTCGGACTTCTCTTTAAGTGGAAATACCCATGCATGCCTGGAGTAATCATCAATAAAAGTCATGAAGTAAAGGTAATTGCCCAAGGACGGATTTTGCATGGGTCCACAAACATCACTATGCACAAGTTGCAACCTGCATGTGGCCTGAACTGAACCATCCTTTGGAAACTAACTACACTACATCTTACCCAAAATACAGACTTCACAAACATGTTTGACAGGTGCTTCAAGAGGTGGCAAAGAAGCAACCATATCAGATTTCTGCAAACGCAGCAAACTGGCAAAATTCAGATGATCAAAACGTGCATGCCAAAGTTTTGCATCTAAAATAGCCCTTGAATCTGCAACAACATTTGCAAATTTTTGTCCACACTTGTCATACAAAGTGATCTTATACAACCCACGGCACAAAAGGCCAAATGCAACAATTTCATCACCAAAACTGAGATCATGAATTGTACATCTGTCATCCACAAATTTGACTACAAGTCCAAGTCTAGCAAGTGCGGATACAGACAAGAGATTCTTCTTGATCCTAGGTACACAAAGTGTATCAACAAGTGTGAAGGAATTGCCATTTGCAGCAGTAAGCACAATCTTTCCAACTCCCTAAACTTGATAAGAGGCATTGTTGGCACAAGTGACTGAATTCCCATGAGAGACAAACTCGAGAGAGGTAAACAATTCACGATGTGAGGTGATGTGCTTTGTAGCACCACAGTCAAAATACCACACATGTGAATCTACAACAACTAACAAGAATGCATCATGGACAGCAGGATTGTAAGTGCAGTTTGCGCTAAAAGCCCATTCTGCATCAACATCAACAACACATCTCCTTTCATAGAAGACTCAACAATGGTTTCATTTGTAGTGGAACTAGCATTTGCAGTAGAACCACCCTCTTTCTTCTTAGCCTCTTTGGCCTTCAGCTTAGGACACGACTTGATCAAGTGACCATTAGCTTTACAATAATGGGAACGCATCTTCTTGTTGAGATAGGCATGGGACATCCCTCTACACCTCATTTGAGTTGATGTTGACACCTTAGCATATTTGCTATAAACAGAGGAATAAGCCATGTATAGGCATTTGTGACAGCCGTGTAATATCAAGGCCCTATATAAAGCCTTGTGCTGTACATATAGTATATGCTATGCAATATGACGCTTTAATATTGTGTGTATCTCTACTTTTCACTTAAGTGGTCGAATACACTTTATTGTGTGTGTAAAGTTCATTGTGTAGCAATGGAACCATTTACTTTCAATCCTCCTTGAGCTCATCTCCCTTTCCGCATCCCAACAACTGGTATCAGAGCCAGTGAGCACCATAATTAGCTTAGCAATCTTCTCCTCATTGCATAGACACCCCACTTGCTCACTTTCTACTAATCACACAGTCAATTAGAATCCAATTAACATCCTTAATCACCCTCCTAAATTGTGAAAAAATAGCCTATTCACTTGGAATTACGTCGATCGGAATCCACGGATGTGAATATCGGAGAGTGGCATTTTGTCTTGCAACTTCCGATCAAGAAAAGGAGCAATCTAAGCCAAGGCAAGGAGACGAGACTGAGCAAATTAGAGCCACGACACTCTTCACGCATTGCATCAAAGTCTGAAGCCGGGCACCACTGAAATCAGGTAGCGAGTAAAGCGCTATAAGGTGTATTCAATAGAAATTGTGCTGCATGAGGGAACTTGACAGCGCTACAGGAGGAAATTACTGATCTTGTGAGCTTGATTGCTTCACACACACACACTTGCGGCCGCTCAAGGATCTCCTCTGGCAGCCCCTATCCAAATCGAACCTCATGGATGTAAGTATGGGAGCAAGGCGACCTTAGCTGGAGCTTCAAATCATTCAAAAGCTGGAAAATGCCATCACCCCCTCTATCGACGGTATCTGCTTGCTTTGCTTTCGACAGTTCTATCTTTTGAATTTATCAAAATCGTTTTCCTCTTATAAAGCTTTAAAAAGCTTTTTGTTTTCATACTACCGCCTTCCCTTGGTCCCCTTAAATCCTCTTAAGCAGCGTGTCCCGCATGCATTGTGCATTACAAAGTCCTTTGCAAAGAAAATCCTCATCTTGTGGCAGCTCGACAAACTCCGCAACATAGCAACAAACAACAAGCTTTTTTTTGTACAAATTTTTTTTTTTTAAGCTTTTGTAAATTCCCTACAAGCAGCTAGTGCAAAGCAGATAATCAAAGCTCTCCCTCAACTTCAAGGCTAAACCTTCTTTTTTTGTGAAGAGGAACTTTGCAAATCCTACTTGCAAAGAGTGACTTCGCAAGTTAAGCATAATCTGGCATTCATGTTATCTCCTGTAAAGGGCAAGACACTGCCATAGAGATAGTATCTCTATTGGTAAGACCGAGACCCTCTGCGTTTGGAACCACTTTGCATCATGGGAGAGAAAAGGATTGAAAAATTCAATGGAGACAGTTTCCACACTTGGCAGACCAAGCTGTGAGGATATCTTATGAAAAAGCAACTATGGTCTGTTGTAAAACCGAGAATAAGGGAACCATCCACTTCGGCTGAAGGCACTCTCACTAAAGCCCAAATCGCACAGGCACAAGCTAAAGATGAACAGGCACTCAACATAATTATCACATCACTGCATGATAATTATGTGCATTTTACAGATAGCTGTACCACTGCAATCCAAGCATGGGATATTCTGGAACATAACTTCGGTGCTAAACAAAAGCAAAGTAAGATTAGCTTAAAGAAAAATCTTTACACACTTACTATGCTTCAGGAGGAGGATGTTTCAAGCCTCGTTAATAGACTAATGAGCATAATCACACAGCTCACTTACACTCAGTGCCAAGTCCCAGAAGAAGATCAAGTCGTTGTGCTGCTAAGTGCTCTACCTGAAAGTTTTGACAACATAGTAACAGTCTTAGAGAAAAAGGAACCCATTCCTTCTCTGCAATATGTTACAGGGGCAATCCATGAAGAAGAAAAGAAAAATAAGAAGAAATATGAATCAGTGGGAGGAGCTTATTTCACATCATCATCATCATCATCATCTAGGGCATCATCATCATCACCTAGATTAAATAACAAGAAGTGTTATGAATGTGCCAAACCTTGTTACCATATACATGTGGTAGTGATGTGTGTGAACACACTAGGACGGCCGGGGAATTTTTTCCCTCTTTAGGAGGTTTTTTCCCCCGTCCATTGTATATACGCCCATCACTCTAGGGCTATCTATCTTTCCATTGCACACTAAGTAACACACTCTCTATTGTGTGCCTTGAGCTTCCTTCGTCTTCTCCAAGCTGTGTGTGTTTCTCTGTAACCCTAATTCCAACAATTGGTATCAGAGCAGGTCACGTCTTCCCGGGCTTAGTCGCCAGCTGCTCCAGCACACGCCTGCTCACTTTCTCCGATTTTAGTGAGCTTTGGCGAGCGTTCGTAGGTCGACAAATTTTTTTGGCTCATTTCGGTCAAAATTTCTGTCATTTTGTGCAGAATTTCTATCGGTGCCATTTTCTGCATAGCAGGTGCCTTATAGTCTTCTACGATTTGTGCTATATAGCACAGGTTGTTCCCGATCCGTTTCTCCTATTTTCGGGCAGTTTTCACATGAGGTGCAACATTTACCATGGCTGACAACAACAACACAGATGTGTTCAAGATGTTTGCTACTGAGGACAGGTTGGATGGGACAACTACCCTATGTGGGCTTATATGATGCAACATGTTCTTGTGTCAAAGGGTGTCTGGAACATTGTGCAGGGCATTGATGTATGTCCTGGTTCTGAGGATGTAGGCGATGTTGAGGATGTTGCAGGTCTTGCTGCAAGGGTTGCAGGTCTTGCTGCAAGGATTGCAGCTGTTAGAGTTGTTTTTCCTACGGCATAACAAGCTCGTTGGGATGTTAAGGATGCGTAGGCTCATGCATTGATTGCGTTGTCTGTGAAGCGCACCGTTGTTCCTCACATCTGTTCAACAAAATTTGCAAAACAGGCTTGGGATATTCTAGCAGGTCTTTATGCAAGCTGCAATGAGGCTAAAATTGCTTTGCTGCGTAAAGAGCTGGAGTCGAAGATTATGCATGAGGAAGATGATATGGACACTTTCCTTGCTAGTGTCAAGGATATCAATGAGCAGCTTATTTCTGCAGGTGAAGTCATTTCAGATAGTTCCCTTGTGCAGACTGTTCTTGATGCCTTACCAGATTCCTACCAGACTTTTGCTAGTACTTGGAGACTTATGACCCAAGGAAATCCTGAAGTTGTCAAGTTTGATGCATTATGCACATTGCTGTTGCAAGAGTCACTTTCCAGAAAAAACAGGACTAGGCAGCGTGCAGTTGAACAGGCTTTTATTGCTTCTCAAAGAAAGGGTGGTAACAGTAATGCAGCCACTTCTTATGGTTCTGCTGCGAGTGGCAAAAGTTTTGTTCCTAATGCTTCTGCTGGCAGCACTTCGTCTGGCAATTCTGGTGATAAGGGCAAAAAGAAGATGCGTTGCCATTATTGTAAAGCCAATGATCACTTGATCAAGTCGTGTCCTAAGTTAAAGGCCAAAGAGGCTAAGAAGAAAGAGGGTGGTTCCACTGCAAATGCTGGTTCCACTACAAATGCAGCCATTGTTGAGTCTTCTGTGAAAGGAGACTGTGTTGCTGATGTTGATGCAGAATGGGCGTTTAGCGCAGAGTGCACTTACAATCCTGTTGTACATGATGCATGCTTGTCATTTTGCTATAGATTCACATGTGTGGTATTTCGACAATGGTGCTACAAAGCACATTACCTCACATCGTGAATTGTTTACCTCTCTCGAGTTTGTCCCTCATGGGAATTCAGTCACTTGTGCCAACAACGCCTCTTATCCAGTTCAGGGAGTTGGAAAGATTGTGCTCACTGCTGCTAATGGCAGTTCCTTCACACTTGTTGATGCACTTTATGTACCTGGGATCAAGAAGAATCTCTTGTCTGTATCCGCACTAGCTAGACTTAGACTTGTAGTCAAATTTGTGGATGACAGATGTACAGTTCATGATCTCAGTTTTGGTGATGAAATTGTTGCATCTGGCCTTTTCTGCCATGGGCTGTATAAGCTCACTTTGTATGACAAGTGTCGACAAAATTTTGCAAATGCTGTTGCAGATTCAAGGGCTATTTCAGATGCAAAACTTTGGCATGCACGTTTTGGTCATCTGAATTTTGCCAGTTTGCTGCGTTTGCAGAAATCTGATATGGTTGCTTATTTGCCACCTCTTGAAGCACCTGTCAAACATGTTTGTGAAGGTTGTATTTTGGGTAAGATGCAGTGTTCTAAATTTCCAAAGGATGGTTCAGTTCGGGCCACATGCAGGTTGCATCTTGTGCATAGTGATTTTTGTGGGCCCATGCCAACTCCATCCTTGGGCAATTACCTGTACTTCGTGACTTTCATTGATGATTACTCCAGGAATTCACGGGTATTTCCGCTTAAAGCTAAGTCCGAAGTTTTTATGTGCTTCAAACAATTTCTGGCTATGGCTGAAAATGTCTCGAAATGTACTATGGGCACCCTCCGTTCTGATCGAGGGGGGAGTATATGTCTCATCAATTTAATGCATTTCTGGCTAGTCATGGGATAAAACACCAATGTACAGTGCCTTATACACCTCAGCAAAATGGTGTTGCTGAGAGAAAAAAACAGGTCACTGACGGAAATGGCACGATGTATGGTCAAAAGTCAAGCTTTGCCGCATTCTTTTTGGCTTGTGGCCATTATGTGTGCCACTTATGTACTAAACAGGTGTCCCAGGAAAGCTTTGCAGTGTATTACTCCATATGAAGCATGGCATGATAGAAAGCCTTCTATTGAGCACATGCATGTTTTTGGCTGTTTGGCATATGCTTTGGTGCCACAAGTGCACCGCAGAAAATTGGATGATAAGGCTGTCAAATGTATTTTTGTTGGTTATAGTGCTGAAAGAAAAGGTTACAGGTTGTATCATCCGCAAACAAAACGTATTCTGGTTTCTCGGGATGTAGTGTTTGTGGAAGATTCTGTTCAGCCCTTGCTGTCATGTACCAGAGACAGTAATGTAAGCTCACAGGACATTTATTACACTTTGTTGCCTCTTTTCAGTGGTGGAAATACGAATGTAAGTTCCAATGAGGCAAATGTACAGCCTATGGGGGTTCTGAAAATGTTCTAGGTCAGCCTATTACTGATGCAGATGTACATGATGTACTTGATGAGGAAAGGGCTGAAAATGAGCAAGCTAGAGGTATGCCAAAATGGCTGGTGCACACTTTGCATGATAGTAAATTGGATGCACCTTTGTCTAGTCGTACTTTTTCAGGCTCTCGCCATGCATCTTATGCATCAAATTGTTATGCTTTGGTTATGTCTAGTTTACATGAGGTTGAGGAGCCTCTATCTTTTGATGAAGCACAGAATTCAGAAAATTGGATGGCTGCCATGCAATCAAAATATGATGCACTTATAGAGAATGACACATGGACTTTATGTGATTTGCCTCCTGGAAAAAGGCCATTGCTACGAAGTGGGTTTACAAGTTGAAACGCAAGCCGGATGGTGAGATCGATCGCCATAAGGCTCAACTTGTTGCAAAGGGTTATGCACAGAAAAAAGGCATAGATTATGAAGAGACTTTTGCTCCCACTTGTCGTATGACTACTGTGAGTTTTCTATGTGCATTGGCAGCTCATTTTGGTTGGGATGTACATCAATCAGACATTGTTACTACTTTCTTGAATGGTGACATATTTGAGGAAGTTTATGTAACGCAGCCTCGCGGTTTTTTCATAAAAGGACAAGAGGACAAAGTGTGAAAATGTAACAAGGCTTTGTATGGGTTGAAGCAATCTCCTCGTGCTTGGTATGAGAAAGCTGACACTCATTTGGTCAAACAAGGCTTTCGTAACAGTCCAATAGAAAGCACATTGTATGTAAAGCGTGAGGGTGATGTATTTCTCATCGTGGTTCTTTATGTTGATGATTTGCTGATCACTGGACCAAATGAGAGACATATTGCTGAATTTAAGGCTGATTTGAATGCTACTTTCAAGATGAAAGATTTGGGGCTGTTGCATCATTATTTGGGTATACAGTTTAAGCAGTGTGATGGTGGTATTTCCTTGTGTCAGCAAAGTTACATATAGACATTGCTATGTAAGTTTGGACTTGAGGATTGCAAACCTATTGCCACTCCCATGGAAACAGGTTTGAAGTTGAGTCTACATGATGCTGGTGATCGTGCTGATGTCACTCTTTACCAAACTGCTGTTGGCTACCTCATTTATGTATGCAACACGAGGCCGGATATTCAGTTTGCAGTCTCACAGGTCAGCAGATTTATGCATAGCCCAGGGTCTAAGCATTGGTAGGCTGTCAAGAGGATTTTCTGCTACCTAAGTGGAACTTTACATCTTGGCTTGTTTTATCCCAAGGGGGATCATTGCCGCCAGACTTACATGCTTTTTCGGACTTAGATTGGGCTGGTTGTTTTGACACGCGAGTGTCCACAAGTGGTTTTTGTTTCATGCTTGGCAGTTCATGTATATCATGGTTGAGCAAGAAGCAACCTACTGTGGCCACTTCGATTTGTGAGGCTGAGTACAGGGCAACTTCATAGCTATAGCTACGTTGAGTGTGTGTAACATTTAATGGCCTAAAATCTTATGTGTAGCGGAAATTAGCATGAACATAGTGGGCATTTCATTAGAATAGATTCCTAATGAGAATTACAAGAGTGCTTGGGTGGAGAGAGCAACAAAAAGCATAACACCTAGTTAAATAGCATCGACAATACTTTCAAAAGAGAGAGATATTAAGCTATTGACAACAGTTGAGGACCGGATTTGCATGAAGCCGGTCCCCCCTCCAAAAGGCTTTGTATTATGGTTTCTCCCATCAAGAGAGACATTGTACAATACAATTCTTTGTGTTCCTTCAAGACTAGCTAGTGCAATGAAGATGGAAGCTTCATACACCAAGCAAAACACTTAATCAAACACAACTTGAATTATCCCCGTTCTCAGACCCAAGACCTCACACACCTTCGAAGATGGTGAGAGCTAGCAGGGTATGAGAGTAGATTGAGAGGAAAAAGAAGTATCTTACGAGAAAGATGTACATCTCCTCACATAATCACTCATATTAGCATAGCTTAGCTTAGTAATTAGCTTGGTAGAGAAGATGAGCATGCATTGAAGCTTGGCTCTTGGTTGGATTTGCATCCACATGCCAAGAGAGTGTTGATGTAGGCTTCTATCTCACAAGCTTGGAGTAGGTGATGAGCTCTCCATTAAAGCTTGGGAGGAGATAGAGTATTCTTCCTTCACACATGGTCAAGTGTGAGTGTGTGTGTGTCAATGCCAAGCAAAAATCAGCCCCCCCCTCTCTCTTGGGCGAGCCCTAGCTGCTAAATAGGTCTGGCTTTTGCCTCATTGGACCTCCCCAGGTCAAGCCAATAGTAATTAAGCAGCATAAGTGATAGCCTTCTGACATGTGTCCCCCTTTCCCCTTTTGTGAGAGCTTTAGGTAATTAAATAATTAAACTAAACTCTCATTGGACCCCTTTGCCTCCTGGCCAATAGGAATCAGGCAAGCCATGGGGCTCCTGAATGCTCATTGGACCCCTTGGGAGACTGCCCAATAGTCTTCTAGGAGACTTAATTCTCATTGGTTTCTTTTATTAAATGTTTTTAAATTAATTAAACTAGATTTACTCTAGCTTAATTCTCATTGGTCCACTTCAAGGGTCTTCCAATAGGAATTGGGCACACCTTGTGGGCATCTGGCCTAGGGAGCTGACATGTGTCCCTCATTCCCTTTGTGTAAAGGGAGCCTGTGTGTGTGTGTGTGTGGCTTTCTCTCTCATCCCCTAGCTTTGGGGCTCGCCCCCTCCCATGTAGGGATGTGAAAAGACTTTTTAGGGCACACACTAAGCATCCAATTTTCCCTAGGTTGACCTTTGGACACAACCTTTGAATTTTGGAACCTTAGCATTTTGGAAGTCTTAATGGGCTGAACCTTAGGGTCTTTTTGGCCCATTGTTTCACATGGCTCTTTTGCAGATGGCCCCCCCCTTTGGATCCCTATTTTCCCTCCTTTGGATCCCTACTGTGGCCGGTCTGCTAGCTTAACCAATATTCTAGCTTTTTCTCCCTTGGCACTTCCCCACATTAAATGATCAGTTTAATATGAGAAAATCATTTAGGAGAATTAGATATTGATTATTATGACATTACCTCTCTCTTGAAATCATAGTCGTCCTCGACTATGGTGTAGAGAAGATAAAGCATATGCATGAGTCCTTTTCTTAGCGGGTAGAGGATCCCTATGTTACCCTACGACATCATTCCATAATGGATGAGTCCATTTGGCGCTTGAGAGCCTGAGGCTGCCGCAAGCATGTCTGCACATTAGTCCTATCAGTCTTCCATAGTAGAGTGACAAGCTCTACTATTGTTTGGAGACGTCGTCTCCGCAAACTACTGATCTAACATGCATATGCATACTTTCATTTTTGTGCACAAATAAAGAAGAGAGTCTTATAAGACAAAAATTTTTGTTCATTTTTAACATTTTGTACATTTGCTTACTCTTGGAAGCAAGCAATTGACAGTTTAGGTTTAGGTTATCACTTTAATTGTATGCTTGCATCCATCTAGCATCTTCAAAAGGATAATTCTTAAACTTAATAAGATATCGTCGGATAGTCTTACCGCCTCTTAATACCTTGTCTTCATGTCGGAGAATGGACTCGGGCTGCAGCACCTCCTCGTGGTCCTCGATCTCCGGTGGGTCTTCAATAGTTGGTTCTTGAGGTGGCTCTCCTTTGTAAGGCTTTAAGAGGCTCACATGAAAAGCATTGTGTATGAGCCAATGATTGGGCAACTTAAGTTGATAGGCCATCTCATTGATTGGCCTAAGAATCTGGAAGGGACCATAGTACCTTTTTGCTAGTTTAGCATAGTACTTTTGGTGGCCCGTAGGATTCTTGCCCGTCGTGTGCCTTAATCGAGCCTTGGGAAACTTTAACAAGACCCAATCGTTTTCTTTAAAGGCTTGGGCTCTTCTGTGCTTGTCAGCAGCAGCCTTTTGCCTTTGCTGTGAGATAGAGATAGCATCCTTAATCTTTTGGAAAGATTCTTGTAGGTCTCGGCTATACTCATCTGCAGCGAAGATCTTCCCATGTACCTTAAGTAGCAAGGGACTTTTTGATCTTCCCTCAATTACCTCGAAAGGTGCTTTTCCTGTAGAAGTATGTACAGTGTTATTGTAAGCATACTCTACTAAGGGTAAGTACTTCTCCCATTGGGATCTTTGATCTACTTCCGTTACATAGGCTTTTAGTAGATCAAGAATGGTTAGGTTAGCTATTTCACTTTGGCCATCAGTTTGTGGATGATAGGCCGAAGAGAAGTTTAGCCTTGTTCCTAAATTCTCAAAGAGACCCTTCCAGAAATTACTGGTCATTCTAGGATCTCTATCCGACACTATGGACATTGGCAAGCCATGGTACTTGAAAATTTGTGAAATGAAGAGGGTTGCCATTTGATGGGCTTTGATAGTCTTTTTGACAGGTATAAAATGAGCTTGTTTACTGAACCTGTCTACTATCGTCCATATTCCCGTATTCCCATGGATAGACTTAGGCAATCCAAAGATAAAATCCATGGATATGCTCTCCCACGGTGAATTAGGGATTGGCAAGGGTTGAAGCAATCCAAGTTGCTTCCCTCTATCAAATTTTGTCTTTTGACATACCACACATTTGGAAACATACTCGTGTATGTTCACTTTCATGGTAGGCCAATAGAAATATGTTTCAATTCCCTTTAGGGTAGACTGAATCCCTCTATGCCCCGCATATGGGGGAGCATGAGATTCATACATTACTTTCTCACGTAGTGAGTTAGTAACGCATAGTCTATTGCCATAGAGAAGATAACCATCTTGTAAAGTAAATGGTTCTTCTTTCTTCCCTAATGCAAGGGCTGAAATCACATCTCTAAAATCGGGATCAATAGCATACTCATCTATCATTGAAGATAGATCATTGTGAGTTGCTATGGAAACCGCATTCACTCTCGGTCGTCTTGAGAGTGCATCGGCTACTTGATTATGCTTGCCAGCAATGTGAGCAATATGAAAATGAAATTGCGAAAGGAAATTTGCCCACCTCATTTGTTTGTCGGAGAGCTTGGTCTGCGTCATGAAGTACTTAAGACTTTGGTGATCCGTTCGCAGAATGAAAGGAGTCCCCAATAAATAGTGCTTCCATGAGTCTAAGGCATGTAGAACTGCAAGGAGTTCTTTTTCGTATATGCCTAGAGCTTGCTCAACAGGGTCGAGCCTTCGACTCTCATAGCCTATGGCGTGCCCTTCTTGGAGCAAAACAGCCCCAAGGCAATCACCACAAGCATCACATTGGACCTCAAATGGTTTTGAGAGATCCGGTAGTGTAAGCACAGGTTGAGAGATAAGCTTTTCTTTAAAAGCATTGTTCTCCTTAGCAGACCACGTATACCTAACATTTTTCTTTGTTAGGTCATGTAATGGTCCCGCAATTTGTGAGAACTTTTCTATGAAGCGTCTATAGTATGCACACATACCTATAAAGCTTCTTAGTTCATGAAGATTCCTTGGTTTAGGCCATCCTTTTATTACCTCTAACTTGGATGGATCCATTTGGATTCCATCTTGAGAGATAATGTGACCTAAATATTGAATCTCTTGCAAGAAAAATTCACTTTTCTTTCGATTAACATAAAGTTTATTCTCTCTTAAAACTTGAAATATTACCTGGAGGTGTTGCTTGTGTTCCTCCAATGAATTAGAGTAGATGATAATATCATCAAAGAACACTCCAGTGAAGGTTCGATGAGGCCTGAACAGCTTCTCCATCAAGCGGTTGAATGTGGCTGGTGCATTAGTCAAGCCAAAAGGCATGACAATGTATTCGTAAAGACCAAATGTAGTACGAAATGCGGTCTTTACAATGTCTTGATCAACTATCCTTATTTGATGATAGCCACTTTTTAGGTCAATCCTACTGAAGTAGGTCGATCCTTGTAGCTTATCAAATAGGTCTTCTACCCGTGGAACGGGAAACCTATTCTTGATAGTGATCCTATTTAGTGCTCTATAGTCGACACACATACGATATGTGCCGTCTTTCTTTTGCACTAATAGCACAGGTGAGCAAAATGGAGATGAGCTAGGCCTAACCATGCCCTTCTCAACTAACTCATGCACTTGCCGCATAATCTCCTCTTGTTGAGCTTGAGAAACTCTATAAGGAGGTTTGTTAGGCGGTGAACTTCCTGGAAGAAGTTCAATTGCATGGTCGTCATTACCTCGTTTAGGAGGTAGCTCACAAGGGATGTCGTCAATAAAGACATCTTGAAACCCCTTGAGAAAATTGGATAACTCTAATTCCTTTTGGTTGCTTTTATTTTCTTTTGCTAAAGCATTAGGTTCATTTTGAGAATCTTTAACAAAAATCATGTACACGGAAATAGAGCTCTTTATTGACTTGTTGAAAGCTGGTGTATGTACAATGGGGATGGTGTTACCCATCTCCTTAGCATCTATATACATGTCCTTTTCCCTGAACTTAAAGGAGATTCTCCTTTCAGGAAATTTAACATGGGCAGCCAGGCGGTCAAACCATGGTGCCCCTAGGATTACATCCTCATGCTTGAGAGGAGAGATAAAGAAGTCCTCTTTGTCCACATAGCCTTGGACATGAAGCCTCAATTTCCCGATTAAGGGAGTGACTGAAGCTTCTTGCCCCTTGAAGGCACTGTCTGCGGGTAGGATATCTCCCATCTCGTAGGATTGTATGCCTAGCTTGGTGGCTAACTCCATAGATATGAAATTGTGAGTAGAACCAGGGTCAAAGAGAATAAAAGCATCATGTTCTCTTACCTTTCCCCAAGCATGGCATAGAGGAGATCCTTTGTGGTGAGTTTGGTGAATCTCCTCCTCTTGGATTTCAACCAAAGAAGCTCTAGGAGGATCTTGGCGGTTGTTCTTTTGGGGACAAGCGCGGTACGCATGCCCTTGTTCGCCGCACTTGAAACACCGGTTATCTTTACGATAACGCTCAAGCTCTTCAGGAGAGAGTTTATTCTTTCCTTTGTAAACTCCCTTCTCTTTAGCTTTGTTGGAATTGCCCTTAGGAGACTTTTGGACATTGTCCTTCCCCTTAGGCTCATTGGAACCCTTGTTTTCCGGGGGCTTATTATTTCTTTTACCCCCCGTTTGGAAATTGATTCGCGAGGCCACCATAGTATGGTGTATTACCGCCGATATGGTACGTGGCCTTTGGGAGTTGACATACTCCGCCATTTCTTCGGTTAAGCCCGCACAAAATTGTTGCTTTTGCTCTCCAAAATCCACCTTTTTACTTTGAAGACAGTGGCTTTGAGTTGTAGGTCCCAAAACTTGTCTACATATTTGTGGATGGATTCATTGGGAGAGAGCTTTAAGCTTCGCCATTCGGTGAGTACTTTGTCTTTGGCATCGGTGGCCAAAAACTGCTTCATAATGGAAGCTCTTAAAGCCTTCCATGTTCGTGGAGCTTCACCGTTGGCTCGTAGGCTAGACCACCATTGTCTGGCGGACTTTTGAAAGTGCATAGCTACATGGCGTAGCTTAGAGGACTCCGTGAAGCCCTCATCTCCAAACGCCGCATCGAATTGCTGGATAAAGGCCAAAACTTTGTCTGTAGCACCGAAGGTGCCATCATAGGTAAGGAAAGAGATGCTCTTCCCTCCCTCTTTGAATTTCTTCAGCTTGGACGACCTCTTCCATGCGGCATAGGATTTCCTATGGCCTCTTCTTTTTGATGGTTCAAAGTTGCACCATCACTTTCTTCAGAAGATGAAGAATTTGAAGAAGGTGGAGAAGAGGGTGACCTCTTTCTCGCCTTTTTCTTGTCTTGATCTTTGTCGTCTTCACCATAGCTTTCATAAGAGGAAGAGGATGAAGAAGATGGAGAAGAGGGTGTCCTCTTTCTCGCCTTTTTCTTCTCTTGCTTTTTATCATCCCTCTTTGAATTATGGCGTGGAGAAGAGTGTGATGGTCTTCTCCGCTTTGGTGGTGATGGAGAGCGTTTAGCCCGCCGTCTTCGTGGAGCCATCTCCGCCGAGGTGGCGGGAGACTCGCTTCTTTCTCGTTCCTTCGGTGGAGGCTCTTGAGTTCTCCTTTGGGAAGGAGATGCATCATCAAGAAGTAAGTTCTTGAGCCCTTCATATGGATTCTCTTCTTCTTCCCGAATCGGAGAGAGACCTCTTTTGGTAGTCTCACAAGGAGGCTTCCTAGGTGTTCTCTCGTCATGGTGATGAGCTTGGAGAATCCCGTGAGCACGGAGCTGCCGTTGCACTTCACTTTGGAGAGATGGATTGCCCATGGCTTGTTGAAGCCTAGAAACAAGAAATTAACCATTGAAG
>NW_028221440.1:99756-161503 GCF_014529385.1 Adiantum capillus-veneris
CTGATTGAAGCAGAGAGAGAGAGAGAGAGATGAGAAGAGAGAGAGAGAGAGTGGAGATGATAGAGAGACGAGAGAAGAGGAGAGTGAGAGAGAGAGAGAGAGAGAGAGAGAGAGAGAGGAGAGAGAAGAGAGAGATGAGAGAGAGAGAGAGACGAGTACACACGATATAGTGGTTCACCCAATGTGGGCTACGTCCACGGAAAGCAGCCACTCAAATGGCTTTAGTACTTCAAAACAAGAAGTAGTTTTACAAGGGATTATACCCTTAATGGAGCTCCGCCTTGCTTCACTCTCACCACCTCACACTCACCTTGTTGCATCAACTTCACACTATCAAATGTGTGTGTAGAAATGGCCTACTTTTATAAGCCAAAAGGCTGCCCTCTCTTATGAGAGACACCCATGTGTAGCCCCCTTGTGCGAATAAGTCCAAATCGAACCCTCCAATCCGCCCATGTGTGGCCGCCCTTGAGAAGACAAGTCCACTTTGATTCGGCCACGGCCATTGACTTCCGACCACCGGCCATCGGCCAACCGACCGGTTGTTTTCCGACCACTTTCCAGCCGCCGTCCGGCCATAATATTCTGACGAAAAGGAATATTCCGTGAAAAAAAAAAGTCTCGGGGACCTCCACCCCCGAGCCCTCTAAAGTTGGCCCTGATTCTTGTCCATGAAAATTTTGGTTTTCCGGTGAGTGATTTTCCTTCACACACGATGGCTTCTCCTCATGATGGGGGCTTACAAATGTGCGCTTTTACCACAGAAAATTACAAGGGTAAATCAGGCTCCATACTTAACACATAGTAGGTTGCTTCTTGCTCAACCCTGATATACATGAACTGCCAAGCATGAAACAAAAACCACTTGTGGACACTCGCGTGTCAACACAACCAGCTCGATCTGAGTCCGAAAAAGCATGTAAGTCTGGCGGCAATGATCCCCCCTTGGATAAAACAAGCCAAGGGTGTAAAGTGCCACTAAGGTACTCAAAAATCCTCTTGACAGCCTGCCAATGCTTAGACCCTAGGCTAGGCATGAATTTGCTGACCTGTGAGACTGCAAACTGAATATCTGGCCTCGTGTTGCATACATAAATGAGGCAGCCAACAACAGTTTGGTAAAGAGTGACATCAGCAGGATTGCCAACATCATGTAGAATCAACTTCAAGCATGTTTCCATGGAGTGCAATAGGTTTGGAATCCTCAAGTCCAAACTTACATAGCAATGTCTCTATGTAACTTTTCTGACACAAGGCAATACCACCATCACACTGCTTAAACTGCATACCCAAGTAATGATGCAACAGCCCCAAATCTTTCATCTTGAAAGTAGCATTCAAATCAGCCTTAAATTCAGCAATATGTCTCTCATTTGGTCCAATGATCAGCAAATCATTAACATAAAGAACCACAATGAGAAGTACATCACCCTCACGCTTTACATACAATGTGCTTTCTGTTGGAATGTTACGAAAGCCTCATTTAACCAAATGAGTGTCAGCTTTCTCATACCAAGCACGAGGAGATTGCTTCAACCCATACAAAGCCTTCTTACATTTACACACTTTGTCCTCTTGTCCTTTTATGACAAAACCGCAAGGGTGCGTTACATAAACTTCCTCAAATATGTCACCATTCAAGAAAGCAGTAACAATGTCTGATTGATGTACATCCCAACCAAAATGAGCTGCCAATGCACATAGAAAACGCACAATAGTCATACGAAAAGTGGGAGCAAAAGTCTCTTCATAATCTATGCCTTTTTGCTGTGCATAACCTTTGTAACAAGTCGAGCTTTAATGTGATCGATCATCATCCGGCTTGCGTTTCAACTTGTAAACCCACTTCGTACCAATGGCCGTTTTTCCAGGAGGCAAATCACATAAAGTCCATCTGTCTTTTTCTATAAGTGCATCATATTCTGATTGCATGGTAGCCATCCAATTTTTCTCAATTCTGTGCTTCATCAAAAGACAGAGGCTCCTCAACATCATGTAAACTAAACACAGCCAAAGCATAACAATCTGATGCATAAGATGCATGGGGAGATCCTGAACGAGTACGACTAGACAAAGGTGCATCCAATTTACTATCACGCAAAGTGTGCACCAGCCATTTTGGTATACCTCTAGCCTGCTCATTTTCAGTCCTTTCCTCATCAAGTACATCATGTACATCTACATCAGTAATAGGCTGATCTGTAACATTTTTAGAAACCCCATAGGCTGTACATTTGCCTCATTGGAAATTACATTCGTATTTCCACCACTAAAAAGAGGCAACAAAGTGTCATAAATGTCTTGTGAGATTACATTACTGTCTCTAGTACATGACAGCAAGGGCTGAACAGAATCTTCCACAAACAATACATCGCGGAAACCAGAATACGTTTTTTTTTGCGGATGATACAACGTGTAAGCTTTGCTTTCAGCACTATAACGAACAAAATACAATTGACAGCCTTATCATCCAATTTTCTGCGCTGTGTTTGTGGCACCAAAGCATATGCCAAACAGCCAAAAACACGCATGTGCTCAATAGAAGGCTTTCTATCATGCCATGGTTCATATGGAGTAATAGACTGCAAAGCTTTCGTAGGACACCTCTTAAGTACATAATTGGCACACATGATGGCCTCAAGCAAAAAAGAATGAGACAAAGCTTGACTTTTGACCATACATCGTGCCATTTCCGTAAGTGACTTGTTTTCCTCTCAGCAACACCATTTTGCCGAGGTGTATAAGGCACTGTACATTGGTGTTTTATCCCACGACTAGCCAAAAATGCATTAAATTCATGAGACATATACTCCCCCCCCCCCCGATCGGAACGGAGGGTGCCCATAGTACATTTCGAGACATTTTCAGCCAGAGCTAGAAATTGTTTGAAGCACATAAAAACTTTGGACTTTTCTTTAAGCGGAAATACCCATGCATGCTTGGAGTAATCATCAATGAAAGTCACAAAGTACAGGTAATTTGCCCAAGGACGGAGTTTGCATGGGCCACAAACATCACTATGCACAAGCTGCAACCTGCATGTTGCGTAAACTGAACCATCCTTTGGAAACTTAGAACGCTGCATCTTACCCAAAATACAGTCTTCACAACATGTTTGACAGGTGCTTCAAGAGGCGGCAAAGAAGCAACCATATCAGATTTCTGCAAACGCAGCAAACTGACAAAATTCAGATGACCAAAACATGCATGCCAAAGTTTTGCATCTGAAATAACCCTTGAATCTCCAACAACATTTGCAAAATTTTGTCCACACTTGTCATACAAATGAGCTTATACAGCCCACGGCACAAAAGGCCAGATGCAACAATTTCATTACCAAAACTGAGATCATGAACTGTACATCTGTCATCCACAAATTTGACTACAAGTCCAAGTCTAGCAAGTGCGGATATAGACAAGAGATTCTTCTTGATCCTAGGTACATAAAGTGCATCAACAAGTGTGAAAGAACTGCCATTAGCAGCAGTAAGCACGATCTTTCCAACTCCATGAACTGGATAAGCGGCATTGTTGGCACAAGTGACTGAATTTCCATGAGGGACAGACTCGAGAGAGGTAAACAATTCACGATGTGAGGTAATGTGCTTTGTAGCACCACCGTCGAAATACCACACATGTGAATCTACAGCAACAACTGACAAGCATGCATCATGGACAACAGGATTGTAAGTGCACTTTGTGCTAAAGCCCATTCTGCATCAACATCAGCATTACAGTCTCCTTTCACAGAAGACTCAACAATGGCTACATTTGTAGTGGAACCAACATTTGCAGTGGAACCACCCTCTTTCTTCTTAGCCTCTTTGGCCTTCAACTTAGGACATGACTTGATCAAGTGATCATTAGCTTTAGAATAAGGGCAACGCATTTTCTTTTTGCCCTTATCACCAGAATTTCGAGACGAATTACTTCCAGCAGAAGCAATAGGAACAGAATTTTTGCCACTCGCAGCAGAACCATAAGAAGTGGCTGCATTACTGTTACACCCTTTCTTTGAGAAGCAATAAAAGCCTGTTCAACTGCACGCTTCCTAGTCCTATTTTTTTGAGAAAGTGACTCTTGCAACAGAAATGTGCATAATGCATCAACTTGACAACTTCAGGATTTCCTTGGGTCATCAGTCTCCAAGTACTAGCAAAAGTCTGGTAGGAATCTGGTAAGGCAAGTAACATCAAGAACAGTCTGCACAAGGGAACTGTCTGAACTGACTTCACCTGTAGAAATAAGTTGCTCATTGATATCCTTGAAACTAGCAAGGAAAGTGTCCATATCATCTTCCTCATGCATAATCTTCGACTCGAGCTCTTTACACAACAAAGCAATTTTAGCCTCATTGAGGCTTGCATAAAGACCTGCTAGAATATCCCAACCCTGTTTTGTAGATTTTGCTGAACGGATGTGAGGAACAATGGTGCGCTTCACAGAAAACGCAATCAATGCATGAGCTTGCACATCCTTTAACCTGTTTTGTAGATTTTGCTGAACGGATGTGAGGAACAATGGTGCGCTTCACAGAAAACGCAATCAATGCATGAGCTTGCGCATCCTTTACATCCCAACGACCTTGTTCTGCCGTAGGCAAAACAATTCTAACAGCAGCAATCCTTGTAGCAAGACCTGCAACATCCTCAACATCGCCTACATCCTCAGAACAAGGACGTACATCAATGCCTTGCACAATGTTCCAGACGCCCTTTGACACAAGAACATGTTGCATCATATAAGCCCACATAGGGTAGTTGTCCCTATCCAACCTGTCCTCAGCAACAAACATCTTGAACACATATGTGTTGTTGTTGTTAGCCATGGTAAATGCTGCATTTGATGTGAAAACTGCCCAAAAGTAGGAGAAACGGAGCGGGAACAACTCGTGCTATATAGCACAAACTGTAGAAGACTATAAGGCACCTGTTATGCAGAAAACGGCACTGACAGAAATTTTGCACAAAATGACAAAATAGCCTGTGCAGTACTGCCTGTAGTGGAAACGGAGGCTGAAATGAGCCCGAATTTGTCGACCTGTGAATGCTCGCCAAAGCTCACTGAAATCAGCAGAAAGTGGGCAGGCGTGTACTGGAGCAGCTGGCGACTAAGCCCGGAGGAAGCAACTTGCTTTGATACCAATGGTTGGAATTAGGGTTGCAGAGAAACACACACAGCTTGGAGAAGACGAAGGAAGCTCAAGGCACACAATAGAGAGTGTATTACTTAGTGTGCAATGGAAAGATAGATAGCCCTAGAGTGATGGGCATATATACAATGCTCGGGGGAAAAAACTCCTAAAGAGGGAAAAATGCCCCGGCTGTCCTAGTGTGTTTACACACATCACTACCGCATGTATATGGTAACACTTGATACCCTTGTATTTCAACTTCCAAATTGGGTATCTTCTTGTCTTCTAAGTTGGATCAATCGTCCATCACCTTTCTTTCCATATGAGTAGCAATGATGTATAATTGTCCAAGGATAAGAGGGTATGTAGACATCTCCTAGACATATATATAGAGGGTATGTAGACATCTTCCAGTAAATAGTTCTTCTTCATCTATCTCTAACATGCTCATAATAAAAAATCACAATACTAGGATATATTGTAAAAATGTTAGGGATATGTCCACTTGTTGGACTATCCCCCACCAAGTGAGTATATCCTCATGGTAAGGGTGCCCCCCCCCCCCCCTCTCTCTCTCTCTCATGACCAAATGGAAAAAACCAGCTCTCCTTCTTCCTCATATTTCCCTCCCCCCCGCACCCATTTTTTATCTTGGGTTATCTCTCTCTCTTCCTCTCTCTCTCTCTCTCTCTCTCTCTCTCTCTCTCTCTCTCTCTCTCTCTGTGCCTGTCGTAGCATTTCTCCCTCCTCAACCCCTTAACGCCTGAGTCTCCCCATGGGCGAGAGGCAGCCCTTTGGGTAGGCGTTAGGCCTATCCCCATAGCCTCGATCGCGAGCCAAAACCAAGCCCCTGCATCTCGTGGCGAGAACATCACCACAAAACAAGAATTTGAACGCAGCAACTTTCCGAACCTCTCATATCTCGCAAAACCCGAATCTCCTGCAGCCTGGCTCACAAAGCTTGCACTACCTAACCCTGAACTCACAACCCTGCGAAGCTGTGTAAGCCTCACAAAGCAGCCTCATAAACCTTAACCGCCTGCAAACTAAGGATCTATTAAGGCCTAGTTTACAGTGGGGTCACACTGGTTTAGATAGGGGTCCCATTGGATTGTAGTGGGCTCTCATCATGAATACCCCAAAGGGTACTGCGAGGAGTCGACCAAGTTTTGCAGCCGTTGTAGCAGCGTCGAGTAAAAGCGATCGGATCAGAGAGCTTCAAAGAGTTGTTGATCAGATTATGGAAGAGAATCGCGACCTAAAAGCACGCCTTAGCAAGCTTGAGGCACGTTTCGACTCTGTGGTCAATGTTGCCACAGACAAAGCTAAAGAAGTTGAAGCCAAAGTCACCCAAGCTCACTCTGCAGTCATTAAAAAAGTGCAGACATGTGTGACAACGGAACTTCAAGAACAAAGACTTCAGGAAGAGAACTCCAAGGTCGGATTGGTGGGTTCCCTCACCATGGTGCACCACTGATGATACCCTCGAAGAAGCGATTATCAAGCTCAACAATATTCTTCAAACAATCAACATCAAGCTGGAATCCATTTCTTGGATCAATGACACCCATAGGCAAGTTCCATTTGAGCATTGCCTTCTCACTTTCAAGGAAAAAGAGGAGCGGGTGAGGGTGCTGTGCCAATCCCACCTCCTCAAGGGAACGAAGGTTTGGATTGCTGAGGAGTTGACCTTGAATCAACTCAAGATGAAGAAACAAGAACTCAAAAAGGTCTACGAAGCACGAAAACAAGGAAAATGGGCAGTATATCGAGGAGGTAAGGCCATCATCCAAGAATTTCGAGCTCCCAAAGGGACTATCCCCTTACCCGACCCCACCTAGGTTTTGCTTCTTTTTTCCACCCTCTTGACGGAGCCTCAGTCCTTAACTGATATGTATCTAATGCCTTCTCTTAGAAGACCGAATTGTAATGTTTTTGTTTCCGGTCCCATGGGTCATATCTGACCTCCGTGGACGATAATGAAATCTATCTATCTATCTATCTCTCTTTCTCTCTAGCTCTAATGTGGATAGCTTCTCCACAAATTTTTACGTCCAAGCTTTTTCCTTTTAGTCCAACTCCCTCGCATCCCCCCATATTAAATCCCCCTTATTTTGCAAGGCTAAAAAACACAAAAACAACCTTGTACCAAAATATCCATAATAGTTTGTTGTATAATTTTTTTCTTTTAATTCAAAAATTCATTAGGAGGTTTTGAAATTTCTTAAAAAACACACATGAACGATGTAAAAAACAACACAAGTTCATTCTCTCCCTCTCTATCTCTCTCTCTTTCTAAACTGATACCAAAGATAAAAAATAAAAGATAATGCTGTTCCTCTATCTCTCTCTCTCTCTCTCTCTCTCTCTCTCTCACTCTCCATCTCTCCCGCTCTCTCTTTCTCTGTCTATCTCACCCTTTAAGTTCATCTAGAAACCTCTGAACAGGAGGCTATTATTTCACTTCCCACTTTCTTGATCTCCATCTCTTTAGTTTCTCTCGAAATGAAATAGTGTGTTAGAGAAAACTCGGAAAAAACGAGGGTACTGAAGTTCTTTTACACATATAAAAACTTGAACCAATTTAAAACTTTCCCCATCTCTCTCTGTCTCTCTCTCTCTCTCAAGCCTTACCCTTGATTTTTTAAAAAATCCTCCTCTCTCTCTCTCTCTCTCTCTCTCTCTCTCTCTCATCCTCCCACAAACTAAACATTATCACCCTGGCCAACTAACCACACATTGGTGCAATCAATAACTGAAATCTATTTTAACACTGGTTGTAGCTTTTAAAAAACAAACACCGCGTTCACTGTAACACACCTCGAAGGCATTTTTTTTGCGTTTCCTCTTAGCCTACACTTTGACCCTGTCTTACTATGCCTTTGCGCACAAATCGATAGCTGCATCCACCCCTCTGCGAGCACACACAGCCTCACACACACACACACACACACACACACACACACACACACACACACACACACACACACACACACACACACACACACACACACACACACACAACACACACACACACACAATATGGAACACAGGATGCATGTTGACAACACTCCGTGATATTATGGACACACAGCCACACACAAACACATGCTTACATAATACCATTTGAGAAAAAGACGCAAGTTTTTTTAACAAGCTTCTACTAAACATGACACATGCGACAACATCATTAGCAGAAGAGTGATAGAAGGACAGATGCCTCCAAAGCAGGACGCAATGATGAATTTCAAAGCCAAAGAATCCCCTTTTTTCTCTTTCTTATTTGTATTTTTTGGCATGGAAAAGCCCTTTATTTTGTAATTTGTTTGGAATTCTCCAGAAGCATGTACACAACCTTGAATAAATCAAGTTTTCATTAGCATTGAATATAAAAGTCCTACAAAACCCAAGTAATTGGTTTTATTCACAAATAAGATTGATGGGTACACGGACCCAAGGGTACTACCGACGCAATGGCAATACACTGTTTAAAGGGTTCACTTTACGATAATCGGTTTTCTTACAAAAATGGTTTTACTTTTGCCTATAGCAAGTAATAAACTTGCTAGTGTTTTTAATTTGTCTACAAAGATGATAAGATTTTCATTTTAGCAAATAGAATAAAGCCAAAGATATGGGCACTCTGCAAACTCTCTAAAAAAAGCAAATTGGTATAGCTAGAAGCACCGAATGCCAACACTGGCATGTTATACTGCATAGGGCCTTTAAGGCACCGCAAAGCTAACACTGCTTATAAAAAGCAGGTAGTGCAAGGGGCTTCAACTGCAAGGCTTGCCATCACACACAATATCACAGGCACACTCTCTCTAATAACGATAGCAATTCGCACTGTATTGCTCACTTGCTTCATACTATACAGAGTATTAGCACACACAGCAAGGCTCACAGCTAAGTCCCTTGCGCATAAGTAAAACACCCTCTCAAGCTATACCTCACAGGAGTCGTCACCCCAGAATCAGGCACACAAGCATAAGGGAACCAACCAACCTGCTACACAACAATTGAACTATCGGCAAACCAGTGGATACACCAAGCAAAGAGGGCCTTTGACTACATATTAAATGATTGGAGTACGGCCAAACACAAACGGTATGTAAGTCTTCTATCGGCAATGCATTCTCATAACACATATAGTGTCTTGTATGCCTAGCACACAATCTTTGAAGGTAATCTCCGATGGGTAGCGATTGTATATCACAGAACCAAACACAAATAATGGGGTACACAGGTAGGATGCTCCATAAGCTTACACACACACACACACAAGAAGTTAGGAAAGATATGCTAAATAGCCACCATCACAAGGATAGCACATATAATGTGTTTTCACATCAAAAAGAAGTTGAGAAAATCGTTTTTTCATAAACAACACCAAAGATATTGATTTCGATGCCACACACACTAAGCCAATAGCTGAAAAAACCATTCTTTTCATAAACAACAACAAAGATATTGATTTTGATGCCACACACACATACATGTACACAAAAAACAGGGCATAGATGCACATAAGCAATCTACAATTGGTTCGGCATCCATGTACAAAGGTATGTATATAAGCACATAAACACATTTGACAAGCTTATCAGCATATAAATAGGTTGTGTAGCATGCATAATTTAAAAGCTGTATCATACGACTAATATCTTTGCTAAAAATTGTGTGTCATTTGAAGAAAGTAGCAGCCAAGTGGTGCATTTCGTTGAACACTAAGTGGGAAAGAGGAGCAATACAGATGTATACTGCAAGCAATAACCACGTGAATTCATACAGAAAGCTTCAAGTACAATTGTTTTATACTTAAACAGTGATGTTAAAGAGAAAAGTTTCCTCCTTATCTAATTTCCTTCATGTTTTCGATATAGCATAAAATGTATCAAGATTTGAAAGAGGGTATATGACAACCTCCTGTGAGGACTGTCATTATGCACGACTGGTTCTTTTGGAAAAAGAAAGGTTTTACAAACAAAATGCTGCTGAAATTTTCACAAATTAAATATACTTATGAAAAAATAGATTGGAAAGATGACTGTACATACCATAGAGATAGGGATGCCTTTAAGGCAACATCAAGTATAGTATGTAAGAATACTAAACTCATATGTCTAACCATCGTTGACAAACAGGGGTATAGGCAGACAGCTAGGATGAGCATCACTCAAGATATATTTAAGCTACAACAGATTCGGGACAAGATCATGGCAGCACATAAAGGGAAAAAGAGAATGAAGCCAATAGCAATTAGAGACCCTATCTCCAAGCCGCGTAAACCCATAAAAACTTTCATAGATCATTAACGACCCTACTTACATAGAAGAGCAAAAGAAAAGATAGCATACAATTAGGAGTATGGTTGGGGTGCAGGAGCAGGTTCTTGTGGAACTCCCTTCGAATTGTTAGTAAAGACTAGGGAATTAGAGGACTCTGCCTGTGGCCTTTCCGTAGGCATCGACGGAGTTTTGAGCATTCTGCACGCGAAGCAAATAAACATTAGAATAAGGAAAAAAGGGGTGTGACAACAATAACAAGTAGTGGGGATTGCTTGATATACCTGTCACCCATTTTGTGCAAATTAATTCTAATTAATTGTACTTGTGGTTTGTTGGCAGGTAAAGATCCCTGCTTGCATTTGATAGGAGTTTCGGATTAAAGCTCCTACTTTGTCATGTATCGAAGTATCTTGTAATGAATTTTATATCAAAAAATTCTACTTTGCTTTGTTCTTTACACAATATGGTAATTGCAAATAGTATTTAAGTTCTCTCAGTATATGATTCTAAATGATGGGATTTTACAATCAAACACACACACACACACACACACACACACACACACACACACACACACACACACACACACACACACACACCACACACACACACACACACACACACATACACACACACACACGCACTCACACGCACACGCATACGTGGGCATGCGCGCGCATGCACACACACACACACACACACACACACACACACACACACACACACAAGCAAGCAAGCGCACACACATACCTTACCGGCTACGGATTTACTTAGCACGCTGACAATGTTACCCCAGGACTGCTTATTGTGCGGTTATACACTTGCGTAGACAGACATACACACACAGGTGTACTACAATACACTAGCAATCAAACGCTACTACATCGGTTTGGATCTGCATCAAAAGCTTGGAGGTTTCTCTCTAATCACACGCAGTTGCAACAACCTTTGACACATCAACCTTCAATGCGGAAGCAATCTACGACACCTTTACCATGGCTAGAACTCCAAACCAGGTAGACTCTTTTAGTCTACTCAGATTGGTTTTTCTCATCTAAGAAAGATTTTATAGTAAAATGTGACAAAAACTAATCTCATGAAAAAAATAAGGACTTGCTTTGATCTTTAGGAATATTTGTATCACACAAATATGTTTGAAAGTATTATAGCAGGCAATTGTGCGATGCCGATTAATCTATGAAAAAACTGGATTCTGGTTTTACTTTTTATGGTGCTCATTACCTTGTATCAAAAAAATGTGATTTTCTCTTTAAAAATTAAGTTTAAAGAAAAGAGACGTGTATGTGGCTTGAGCGCAATCAAGATTTGGATTTGGAGTAAACAAAAAACCATACTGACAAAACTAAATATGGACTAAACTAAGAAAAATAATGAAAGGCAGTTTCAAGTATATATTAAATATTCAAAATATCAAGATTTTGGTGCATTATGACAATGCTATATGCTAATGATCAATAAAAAGACAGTAGATATAAAACTCATAATGTAAAAGCATGAAGGTGTGCAAAATGCTCAATGTGAGGTAACCATGCATGGTTAGATAAATGGAATTATTTATAAAAAACATAAAAAATAGAAGAAACTCTGTCAAAATTTTCAAAACATTTCTAGGAATCTTAGTGATTTGATAAGTTCATACAAACATAAAAGGGTGTTTCATAAGAGATAAGTTTTTAAGCATAGACTTCCTATAAAAAGGTGAAAAAACATAAGAGATGATCTTTAGAAACTTCTCTGCTCACGCAGAAAGAGTACATGCATGCTTTCTTGTTTGATAGGATGACCTTCAGTTACCTCATCCTTCTCCTCAAAGTTAAAAAAGAAAAAGAAAAACCCCTTTCTCTTATCATAAATTTGATTGTATTTATTATGTGAAGGGCGATACATGTACTCCACTCCCAGGACATAGACTTTCTTTGGAGGATGCTAATCAAAATATGCATAAGTTTGAATATTTACCCAATGGAAAACCTCGACCGTCTGCCATAAGGGATTTTCGAGAAGAATGTTGACCAAGGCTTCTCAACAAACCTGAAGTATCCATAAAACCAGACCAAACCAGACCATAGCATAAAAAAAATCCATTATGAAGCAGATTATGCCAAAGCGGAAAGCAAAAAACCCACCACCTAATTTATACAAGGAGAGTGAGGAGGTCTAGGGTTGTGGGACAACGATAACAAGTAGAATGGGTTGTTTGGATACCTGTCTTCCCATCAAGGTAGTGCAAGTTCTAGCTGGATGCTTTTCTGTTGGATGGTGGCAGGTATAGACCTATTCTTTCATGGATTCTGGAGCTCGTTCAGTCTCCTACCAGAAATGGATGTACCGAAATAATTTCATTTTATGAAAAATGTGCTCTATCTCATGTCATTTAATTGATGTTTGTCATGTGTCAGTATATGGTTCTTAAACACTACAACAAAAAAGGGTGTCATCGACGCACTGCGTCGATATCCGTGTCCCTGTGAACCTGTCGCTATTTGAGACGCAGATATACATGCAGATATAGACACAGATATAGACGCAGATAGCGACGCAGATAGCGACGACCATAATAGAATTTTTTTTCTTGGGGAGAGGGCAGGTAGCTTGGCCTGTGCCCAGTTAAAAGATGGACACAGCCACAGCCAGACTTCCTGTCCTCTGCCCAAGAAAGCGAGCAGCACCAAAATCAACCATGCTCCCGCGCGCAGAAATTTCAGCAGAGTTCCCTTTGTTTTTATATAAACTTAAAAAAAAACCCATATCATGTATACGCCTCCTACATGCTATCCGTGTAGGATCTCACATGAGATTTAAGGCCAATGAAAGACAAGTACCGTACCAACTGAAAAGCATAACCATAACGAACCATAACCATAACCTAAAAGCATAACCATAACGAACCATAACCATAACGAACCATAACCATAACTTAAAAGCATAACCATAATGAAGATAACCATAACCATAAACAAAATTAACAATAACCATAAGCATAACCAGAAAGCTAAACATAACCATTAACAAAACCTGAACCATAACTATGTCTATACAAGAATAGGAGAAATAACCATGTCTATACAATGACAATGACAATAATCATAACCATAAGGGAAACAATAACTGTCTAAACAATAACTATTTGTACAAAAAAGAGACACAGAAGCGTGTATGTGTCTCACAAAGCATATATATGAAATCCGGTCCACTAATGACTAGGCGTCGCAACCTGCACATAGGACAACTCACAAAATTATTATTGATATTACTTCACATATACTTACTTAATTAAATCAACTCACACGTATTAACGTCTCACCTCAAGCGATCAGCGAGACTGTAAGGCCTCCCAGTCTACAGGCTCTCCTAAAGCTTCAAGATCATTCAGTACTTCATAGATACCTCTGCGATATCCATATGACTCCTCCTGGCGTGTCGGAGCTCGATGCATCGCAAGATTCTGCGTTTATACAAAAATCAAAGTAATAAGAATACATGATTCATCGCGTTTTAAAAACCGCCATAGTCAAGATTGGATTAGAAACTCACAAACTCATAGCGAAAGGTTTCGAAGCTTCCGCTGCCAAGATGAGATGTCCCCCTGGTCATCTGTCGTACCTGCGCGGCCTCACGCTGCTGTCTGAACCGCGTGTCTGCTGTCCTCTCATCCTCCCTGATCTGCAGCTACGTCTCGTGTGGGATTCCCGAAGTCTTCAGCGAGCCGGTCCTGAAAGCCTTCCGAGCTGCATCTCGTCGATGTTTCACAGTGTCCCGTGCAACACCCTTGATCCACCTCCTCGGAACAACGGAAGAACCCGGAGTAAGCTGGTACTCTCTCAGGATGGTCTCCACTATGTAATTGACTTTGTCCCCATCCTGATCACCCCAAGACGTCAGAAGGCTGGTCAAAAACTGAAGCTCCGCGAGCTGGCGAATCCACTATCGCATCTCAGTCCCAACTCTATCCATGTCAACAGAACCATCTGCCTGTACAGTATAGAGCTTGGAGGCACTAGGATCGTGTGCCCCCCAAGGTGTCCGAGGTGTGCCAAGAGGTGTGTCGAGAGGTGTGCCTGGGTAGGATGGGGGTCGTGAGTGAGGAGTGGTCGACGCATTTGTGGACCCTCCTCTACAGCAACCACCACCTCCACTTGACGATCGTCGAGATCGGCGAGTGCGCCTGTGCTGCGGAGATGAGGACGTACCCGCCTCTGTCCCACCCCCAAAGCGGCTGTGATGGGAGAAGCAGGCGTCGTACCCATAGGCGTCCTCCCCCCCGTAGGCGTCCCCCCCTAGGCGTCGGACCCTCCGGTGTGAAGCCCGGAGGCGTAGTAATCGTGCCTTTGGCTACCCAGTACTGAGAAGCCTCTGTCATCTGAGCAGGCATCATCTGTGTAACGAAGCCCATGAATGCATCTGCACTCATGGAAGCGGGATCTGGAATCTGGTCTGCCATAGTAAAGTCTTACACACACACACACACACAACTCTCTCCTAGGCATTGATTTTTAAATAAAATGGTATCGCTAAAAGAGGAGGAAACGGATTGCAACTTTGTTGTCTTTTATCATTCTCTTTCCTTCTCACATGTACACACATACACTCTTACAATATTGTCTCTATGCAAAACAGAAATAGGTGTATCTAATAATAGGTCACTCTACTCTTCAACAGATTGATGACATATGAGGATAAAAGGAGAAGAAGAGTGATGGCTTCCTACCAAGAGAGCCTTGAGTATACACAAGCTTGAGTTGTACTACACAGTAGAGCTTGAAAGACTATTTGCTTACTTTCAATTTAGCATAATTCTATGATAGCTACATATGTTGAGAAGCCAATCAAAGTATAAATTGTAGCACTATATATCAATCATCAAGGTATCCTTGGACATCACAGTCTTGGAGGTGATTCGCAACATGGCATTACTTCTTGCCAGAACTTCACAGGTGTTGTTTAATTTATCGTTTTGTCATCAATTTTAAATATGGTGAAGAAATTATTGCAATTTTTGTACAAATGTTTTCATATGTATTCACACACCCATAGGTACATACATGCGTGTGCATGTATGTACCTATGGGTGAAGAAATTGGTGAAGAAATTGTTGCAATTTTTGTACAAATGTTTTCATATGTATTCACACACCTATAGGTACATACATGTGTGTGCATGTTTGTGCGTGTACACACACACACACACACACACAAAAAAGAAAATCAAAACACACCCTCACTTGAAAATACACTATACCTACAAAAATGCATGCACATGTATAAAATTCTGTGCGCATGTGCGTTCGTGTGTGCACGTGTGCACACACAATCACTCATTCAAATGTAAGTAAGCAAAGCTAGAGATTATAATTAAATATACTTCTAATGGACATGTGCGCGCGCGTGTACACACACACACAGACAGTAAGGAATTTTGACATAGTGCATATGTATATTGGTTTATTTGTTACATCCATACAATGAAATGTAGGGTTTTGTGATAAATACAATAGGGGATAATATACTACAAACGTGGTGATGGTTTTAAATCTATAAGTTTTATGGACACACCCTCTACATTTATAGATACATGCATATTCACAATAATATTTTTGTTGTGAATTCAACGTCTTGAGAAGATGTTCTCAACTTGTGTGATTACAAAATAAGAGATTGTTGGGAGTTAAAACTCATTTCTATTAAATGGTGATTATTTTTTGCTCTCTCCTTCTCTCTCTCTCTCTGGATAATTTACCTCATTATTGGAGAATGCAAGATGCTATGCATTGCTAGATGTGACAACTATAACACGTGGATGGGGGGCGCTTTACACCTGTCACCCATTCAATACATGATTAATTCTAACTATGTGTTTTCTAGTTGGTTGGCAGGTGAGTCTTTCATCCCTCATCTAGGAATGCTTGTGGCAGAAAGCATCTCCTACAAAATCCAATTTCTTTGTGAATTTATCTTTGTAAAGCTGATTAACACTAGAATGGTAACATGACACTTTTATGTCCTTGGACACTTTTGTGTCCTGTTAAGTGACCATTTTGATTGAATTATTTGAAGAGTATGAAAATGAATTTCTAGGTGCTATATATCCACAAAGTTGCCTTATGAGCTGAAAAAAACTTAGCATTTTCTTTTTAGTATCGATCTCACCATTAACCTTACTCTTGCACAACATTTTTGAGCCTAAACTGTGTGAGCGGCCTTTTTTTCAATTTTTGGCAACTATACTACTCTAAACTTCATGTTTGTGAGGTTTAGATGGCTAGAGGTTAGGCCTTCATAGTTCTCAACATGTTTTGATGCTTGTAGGGAGAGCTAAATGTTAAAATTGAAAGTTATGACCGATTTATAAGAATTGCATAATCCTGTTTTTTGGCCAAAATTAGCACTTTTATGATTTTTTTGGTGGCTTTCTTGATATCCAAATTCCATTTTGAGTGTGTAAGTGTAATGTATAACATAAAGCTAATCTTCCTTGAGTTTTGCGGGACCTAATATGCTATATAGCATAGTATATGATGATGGTTGAGTTTTTTGATTGCTGAAGAATATGATACATTTTAGAGTAGCAAGTATAACTTTCTCAATATTGCTAGTTTCTTAGGCCAATTGTGTGTATTTTGTAGGTAGTAACCATATCTAATCATAGACTACAAACTTGGCTAGATATTGAGTAGTTTTTATGGGTTTCTAGAGGTCATAATGCTAAACCCAGTTTTTTCATGTTTGCTGTATTTAGCACTTTATCATTGCCCCCAAGGTTCCAATTGTAAGAGATCCATTATCCTTTTGACATGCTCCATGGCTCCTTTTGAATCCAAAGGTCCAAAGGAAACTAAGAAAACATGCATATAGTATCTGTATTGAGCGTGACTATAGAAACTTTGATGATAGGTCCGCAGAATGGCAAAAATGCAACTTTTTTGTACCTATTTTTTTTGACCAAAAAAAAATTAGTGAGGTAAAAGCAACCATATGTTTTGGTCACCAACCCATTGAAGTTAACGGGGCATTTTATCTCATGTCCTACAAAAATCCCCAGTCTTATTTATATGCAATCAACCGTAAGAAATTGCTGTTTTAGGCAAAATGCACTGGTCCATCAACTTTGGAGGCTTGTAGTGACCAAGGTATGAGAAAAATTACAAGTTTCTCATTTTTTTTCATAGGTAGTAGTTATTGAACTATAAGCTCATAAAAGGATTTTTCCAAATTAGTGGATCTACTATGGTTTTGGAAATTTTTCCCAAAACCCTGAAAGGACACTTTTATGTCCTGTTAGGTTACCATTCTAGTGTTAATGCTATGTTCTTTTGTAATTTATGATCATAAAGATAATTTATTTTGTATTGAAACTTCAATCTAAATTGTATTTAAGCATATGATTCCAATTGTGGTTAGGATTAAAACATCACACACACACACACACACACACACACACACACCGTACTGGCTACGGATTTAGCACGTTGACAGTGTTACCCCAGGGCTGTTTATTGTGCGGTGATACACTCGCATACACACACATATGCACACGAGTGTACTGCAATATGATAGCAATGAAACGCCACTACATTGGTTTGCATTTGCATCAGAAACTTGGAGGTTTCTCTCTAATCATACACAGTTGCGGCAACATTCGACACATCAACCTTCTCCGCCGGAAGCAATCTACGACATCTTTACCATGGCTGGAACTTCAAACCAGGTAGACTCTTTTAGTCTATTGAGATTGGTTTTTCCTCATCTTAAAAAATGCTTTTTAGTAAAATGTGACAAAAACTAATCTCATGAACAAAATAAGGACTTGCTTTGATGTTTAGGAATATTTGTATTGCACAAATATATGTATGAAAGTGATTATAGCAGGCAGTTGTGTGATACCGATTAATACGAAAAAGCTGTATTCTGGTTTTATTTTTTATGGTGCTCATTACCTTGTATCAAAAGACGTGATTTTCTCTTTAAAAATTTTAGTCTAAAGGAAAGAGATGTGTATATGTGGCTTGAGCGCAATCAAGATTCATATTTGGAGTAAACAAGAAACCACACTGACAAAACTAAATACGAACATAAACTAAGAAAAAAGTGATCGGCAGTTTCAAGTATATTAAATATTCAAAATATCAAGATTTTGGTGCATTATGACAATGTTGTATGCTAATGATCAATAAAAAGACAACAGAGATGAAACTCATATTGAAAAACCATGAAGGTGTGCAAAATCCTCGATGTGAGATAACCATGCATGGTTAGATAAATGGAATTATTTTTGAGAAAAACATTTAAAAACTGAGGAAACTCTGCTAAAATTTTCAAAAATTCTAGGAAACTTAGTGATTTGGTAAGTTCGTACAAACATAAAAGGGTGTTTCATAAGAGATAAGTTTTTAAGCATAGAATTCCTATAAAAAGGTGAAAAACATAAGAGATGATACTTAGAAACTTCTGTGCTCATGTAGAAAGAGTACATGAATGCTTTCCTGTTTGATAGGATGACCTTTAGTTACCTCACCCTCCTCCTCAAAATAAAAAAAGAAAAAAGAAAAACCCCTTCCTGTTATCATAAATTTGATTGTATTTATTATGTGAAGGGCAATACATGTACTCCACTCCCAGGACATAAACTTCTTTGGAGGATGCTAGTTAGAATATGAATAAATTTGAATATTTATCCAATGGAAAACCTCGACTGTCTGCCATAAGGGATTTCCCAGAAGGATGCTGACTAGGGCTTCTCAACAAACCTGAAGTATCCATAAAACTAGATCATACCATAGCAACAAAAACCATTATGAAATAGATTATGCCAAAGCGGAAAGCAGAAAACCTACCTCCTAATATACACAAGGGGAGTGAGGGGGTCTAGGGCTATGGGAAAGCGATAACAAGGAGAATGAGTTGTTTGAATACATGTCTTCCCATCGAGGTAGTCCAAGTTCTAACTGGATGTTTTTTTGTTGGATGGTGGGAGGTATAGACCTATTCTTTCCTTGTTCAATCTCCTACCAGAAACGGATGTACCGAAATAATTTCACTTTATAGAAAAAGTGCTATGTCTCATGTCATTCAATTGAAGTTTGTCATGTGTTAGTATATGGTTCTTAAATGAAGGGATTTCAAATATAAACTCTCTTCTTGTTTCCTGAGATGTCCTTGGTCGAACAACCAGCATATATTGAACTTGACTTCATTCATTTTTATTGCTTAATTTGATATATAAAAATCTCTTTCAGGTTGGCTAGATAGCATCTTTAGCAGGCCTTGGTTATTTTGAATAAAAAGACATCCCTATCCCCCCTATCGGTACCCAATGTTTACTTGCATGCTTTAAAGGGATGGAATTTCACAAGCGTCTTCTAGATTATGAAAAAAAGGCATTTTAAGAACAACAATTCTCGGCTTTGAAAACTGCCTCAGTAAATGATTTGTTAAAATTCCTAGCTTTAGCAAGGAAAACCCTACTCAATTAAATATTTTCTTAGGCACCTTCTTGGCCTCCTTATGCTTTATTGATGCCCAAGACTCTATTGATTTGGTGTTTTACTTTCTTCCTTACCCACTATTGCTAACAAACTTCATTTCATAAACAACCTCCCTATTCTCCCTACTGAAATTAGACAATCTCATGAAGTTATAAACCCTCTTTTAGATCTTGATCTTTAGAGCAAGATGAGAAGGATGCCCTAGGCTTCACATATAACCCCACTTTTCAAAAAATAGAGAGATCTATGCCCATACATTTTTTGAAATTATTCCACTTCTTCCCCATAGAAAAATTGAATTGGATGCCATCCGTCTAGAAAATAAACTTTGGGACTTTGAGATCTTGAATGAGTGTGCACCCTTTACCCTTGAATCTTTAGCTCTACTCTGCAGTCTTCCTCCTGAGGTGGTGGAACAATGCAAAACTTCAGCCTTACAAGCTAAACACTTACTATCATAGGATAAGGTTTTTACTTTGAAACAGACCAAGCTGTCACACATTAACACTAAGAAGTGTGCAAACATATTTTTGGTTGCACGTACAAAGGGTTTATCACTCAACGACAAAGAAAACGACATCCGAAAATTCCTAAAAGATTGTTGGAATACGTACAGGTCCTTCATAAAGTGTAATTCCAAACAGAATCCAGGGTCTAACTGCCCCTCAATGATCATATGGTTTGACCACCTTCTGTGGTTTGTATTTCAAAACCTTCCAAGATTTTTTCCTTACTGTTTTGGACCTGCACAAGTGTATGCTTTTATCAGCTGGATAACTTTATTTCCCATTGAGGTTTGACATGCAATGGTGGTTTTCTGTGCTATTCATGAGCATTTATTAGATGCAGCCAAAGGCTTGGTATTATATACACCAGGGACACCATTTCTTCCTAGAGTACAACATCATCCACTGGGACAGACCATCGACACTATTTTCAAGCCTTTAAAGAGTAAAGAGCAATTAAAAAGGATTCCAAGCACTCCCGGAAATACAACCTCATCGTCAAAATAACCAAGGCAGTTTCGTGGTTCGGAAGATCTTGGAGATACTCCTAGAATGTTGGAATATAGCACAAAAAACCAGGTACGACATCTATCCACACAAAAAAATGGTTTACATTGTTTTAAACAAGCTAATAAAGTAAATAACAGATTCATTCATTTAACTTTTCACAATAAGTTTATGGATTTCATACACCCACATATGTTCTTTGACAAATTGCTAGAAGATCTTGGATTTTAAAAAAAACTAGAGGATTTTTGTATCAGTTTTGGCTGAAAATATACGAATAGTATTGGACAATATTTGTGTAAACCTTTTAGCACCTTTGCAGATCCATTTGATATCACAGAACCTTATGTTTGCACAAACCAAAAAAGATTTAGTGGCTTCTTGAGAGATTTTGGTACTTATGGTAAACATGTTTTAACTACTCCGCCTACCTTTATACGACATTACCTACTTAGAGATATTATAACCAAAGGTTTCAACCATATTCCCCTTGTCCCCATACATTTACAATTAGTCATGGACGAATTCAAACTTGGGTGGGGAAAACTATGCCACATGCTCAACATAAAATGTACACTCGATCACTTGCACCCTTGCGGGATTCACCATGGAAAACTTATCGCACCACGTAAGTGCATGGGAGGGGTTTTTTTTAAAGAAGTTGCATAAGCGTATAAGTTAGGGACATGCCCCTAATAATTTATCTCCCAAGCTTAAAAATAATGGAGGAGGTATCTTTTTTTTTTTTTTTTTTTTTGGGGGGGGGGGGGGGGGGGGGGAGGAGTGAGAAAATGTGAAAATGAGAGAGGTAGTTTTTGTGTTTCAAAATCATGGCTTCCCAAAAGAGTCTGCCCTCGAACTTGTGAGTCAATAGCTACAAAGATACATGCAAGAAATAACACTGCTTTGTATCAATTGTTTGTTTTGTGATTGTAGTTCATTTGTTGAGGGATGAAATCTATAAAGAGTTTGTATAGATGCAAATTTACACAGAGAACCTAACACAACTTTATAACCATGTTTCTTGAGTAATATAGATGGGGCAGAATCGTCCTAAAAATATGGCATATAAATTATGTGTATCACAGGTTCTTCCTCTCATTTATAATGCTTCAAGTATGAGCGTTGCCTAAAATGATCTACAAAGATTGTGGTTTATGTTCACATCTAACGGGTTCACACAAACCCGAATCAAATCACTAATCATACACTTTTTATCAAAAGGAAACTTTCCAGGCATAAGGTTTGATATTCAATCCTTAATAAACACACTAAATTAACCATTTTTGGGGAAAAAAACAAAAACACTAATAAACAACCATCTCATAGCTGGTTTATGTGCAGGGCAGTAACCAACACGAAGATGACCTACAGTAAAGAGCAAAGTATGCGGTCAACACAAAAATACAAAGGTGTTTTGTATTTATGCTTTTTATGCTGCATTTCAATAAAGACAACCATCTACTACAAACTTTGCGCTTCTATCGGTGATGAATATGAAAAATGTATCTATACGTTTGACTTAGAGATACAGTTATATACTATCTCCTGTGTTGGATATAAAACCTCCCAGTCTGAAACATTTTTCATCAGTATTGTATGAGTTTCATATGTTGTAATCCTATGCTTGCCCAAGGCAATTAAGGAATCTCTCTCTCTCTCTCTCTCTCAAATTCCTTCCTTTCTTCCAGTAAATAGTTCTTCTCCCTCTATCTCTAACATGCTCATAATAAAAAATCACAATACTAGGATATATTGTAAAAATGATAGGGGATATGTCTACTTGGTGGACTATCCCCCACTAAGTGAGTATATCGCCAGGGTTGGGGTGGCTCTCTCTCTCTCTCTCTCTCTCTCTCTCTCTCTCTCTCACACACACACACACACACACACACACACACACACACACACACACACACCCAACAGTTGCAGTTCTCTTTCTCTTCTATTGCATTGTGCATGCAAAGCCTCTCTCTCTCTCTCACACACACACACTCTCTCTCTTATGACCAAAAGGTGGAAAAAAGCAACTCTCCTTCTTCCTCATATTTCCCTCCCCCCCCCCCCGCACCATTTTTTATCTTGGGCTATCACTCTCTCCCTCTCCCTCTCCCTCTACCTCTCTCAAATATCTCTCTCTCTCTCTCTCTCTCTCTCTCTCTCTCTCTCTCTCTCTCTCTCTCTCTCTCTCTCTCTCTCTCTCTCTCTCTCTCTAGCTTCTCCACAAATTTTTAGCTCCAAGGTTTTTCCTTTTAGTCCAACTCCCTCGCACCCCCCCTTATTAGATCTCGCTTATTCTGCAAGGCTAGAAAAACACAAAAAAAACCTCGGACCAAAATATCCATAATAGTTTGCTCTATAAACTTTTTCTTTTAATTCAAAAATCCATCAGGAGGTTTTGAAATTTCTTAAAAAACACACATGAACGACGTAAAAACAACACAACTTCATTCTCTCCCTCTCTATCTCTCTCTCTTTCTGAACTGATACCAAAGATAAAAAATAAAAGATAATACTATTCCCATCTCTCTCTCTCTCTCTTTCTCTCTCTCTCTCTCTCTCTCTCTCACTCTCCTTCTCTCTCGCTCTCTCTTTCTCTGTCTATCTCACCCTTTAAGTTCATCTAGAAACCTCTCAACAGGAGGCTATTATTTCCCTTCCCATTTTCTCGATCTCCCTCTCTTTAGTTTCTCTCGAAATGAAATAGTGTGTTAGAGAAAAAAATTTCCCCATCTCTCCCTATCTCTCTCTCTCTCTTTCTCTCTCTCCCTCTCCCTCCCACAAACTAAACGGCATCACCTTGGATAGCTAACTACACATGGGTGCAATCAATAACCAAAATATATTTTAACAATGGTCGTAGCTTACAAAAAACAAACACTGCATTCACTGTAACACACCCCGAAGGCGTTTTTTGCACTTACTCTGAGCCTATGCTACAAGCCTGTCTTACTATGCCTTTGGGCACAAATTGATAGCTGCATCCACCCCTCTGTGAGCACACACACCCTCATACACACACAAACACACACGCACACACACCATCCCTGCTGTGAAAATCTCTCTCTGACAGATTTACCCTGCTGGCTATTTTGTATATGCGCTCCCTCTCAACCTACACTACCTCAAGTCTTACTAAACCTTCAAACACACTTAGATATCCGCATACCTCTGTGAGAACTGACCCTCTCTCTTCTCTCTCTCTCTCTCTCTCTCACACACACACACACACACACACACACACACACAAGCACACACTTACAGGCTACGGATTTAGCACGTTGATAGTGTTACCCCAGGGCTGTTTATTACGTGGTGATACACTCGCATACACACACATACGCACACGGGTGTACTACAATACGCTAGCAATCAAACGCTATTACATTGGTTCGAATCTGCATTGAAAGCTTGGAGGTTTCTCTCTAATCACACACAGTTGCGGCAACATTCGACACATCAACCTTCTCTCTTGGAAGCAATCTACAACATCTTTACCATGGCTGGAACTTCAAACCACGTAAACTCTTTTAGTCTACTGAGATTGGTTTTTCTCATCTTAAAAAAGGTCTTTAAGTAAAATGTGACAAGAAATAATGTCATGAACAAAATAAGGACTTGCTTTGATCTTTAGGAATATTTGTATCGCACAAATATGTTTGAAAGTGTTTATAGCAGGCAGTTGTATGATGCCGATTAATCTATGAAAAAGCTGCATTCTGGTTTTATTTTTATGGTGCTCATTACCTTGTATCAAAAAATACGATTTTCTCTTTAAAAATTTCAATTTAAAGAAAAGAGACGTGTATGTGGCTTGAGCGCAATCAAGATTCGGATTTGAAGTAAACAAAAAACCATACTGACAAAACTAAATAAGGACATAAAATGAAAAAATTGTGATAGGCAGTTTCAAGTATATTAAATATTCAAAATATCAAGATTTTGGTAAATTATGACAATGCTATATTCTAATGATCAATAAAAAGACAATAGAGATGAAACTCATATTGAAAAAGCATGAAGGTGTGCAAAATCCTCGATGCTAGGTGACCATGCATGGTTAGATAAATGGAATTATTTTTGAAAAAAACATAAAAAAATAAAGAAACTTTGCCAAAAATTTCAAAATTTCTAGGAAACTTAGTGATTTGGTAAGTTTGTACAAACATAAAAGGGTGTTTCATAAGAGATAAGTTTTTAAGCATAGACTTTTTATGAAAAGGTGAAAAAACATAAGAGATGATCTTTAGAAATTTGTTCGCTCATGTAAAAAGAGTACATGAACGCTTTCCTGTTTGATAGCATGACCTTCAGTTACCTCACCCTCCTCCTCAAAGTAAAAAGAAAAAAAGAAAAACCCCTTCCTGTTATCACAAATTTGATTGTATTTATTATGTGAAGGGCGATACATGTACTCTACTCCCAGAACATAGACTTTCTTTGGAGGATGCTAGTCAGAATATGAATAAGTTTGAATATTTACTCAATGGAAAACCTCGACCGTCTGCCATAAGGGATTTTCGAGAAGAATGTTGACCAGGGCTTCTTAACAAACTTGAAGTATCCATAAAACCAGACCATACCATAGCAGCAAAAAAGCCATTATGAAACAGATTATGCCAACGCGGAAAGCAGAAAACCTACCTCCTAATATATACAAGGAGAGTGAGGGGGTCTAGGGCTATGGGACAACGATAACAAGCAGAATGGGTTGTTTGGATACCCGTCTTCCCATCAAGGTAGTCCAAGTTCTAACTGGATGCTTTTTTGTTGGATAGTGGCAGGTATAGACCTATTGTTTCATGGGTTCTGAAGCTCATTCGGTCTCCTACGAAAAACGGATGTAGCTAAAAAATTTCACTTTATAAAAAATGTGCTCTATCTCATGTCATTTAATTGATGTTTGTCATGTGTCAGTATATGGTTCTTAAATGAAGGGATTTCAAATATAAACTCTCTCTCCTTGTTTCTCGGGATGTCCTTGGTCACACAACCACCATATACTAAACTTGACTTCATTTATTTTTATTGCTTACTTTGATATATAAAATCTCTTTCACGTTGGCTGGATAGCATCTTTAGCACGCCTTGGTTATTCTAAAGAAAAAGACATCCCTATCCCCCCTATTGGTACCCAATGCTTACTTTCATGCTTTAAAGGAAGAATTTCACAAGCGCCTTCTAGATTATGAAAAAAAGGCATTACAAGAACAACAACTCGTGGCTTTGAAAACTGCCTCAATAAATGATTTGTTGAAATTCCTAGCTCTAGCAAGGAAAACCCTACTCAATTAAATATTGCCTTATGGACCTTCTTGGCATCCTTATGCTTTATTGATGCCCAAGACTCTGCTGATTTGGTGATTTACTTTTCTTCCTTACCCACTATTGTTAACTAACTTTATTTCATAAAGAACCTCCCTATTCTCCCTATTGAAATTAGACAATCTCATGAAGTTATAAACCCTCTTTTAGAGCTTGATCTATTAGAGCAAGATGAGAAGGATGCCGTAGGTTTCACAGATGACCCCACCTTTAAAAAAACAGAGAGATCTATGCCGTAGGTTTCACAGATCACCCCACCTTTAAAAAAACAGAGAGATCTATGCCCATACATTTTTTTGAAATTCTTCCACTTCTTCCCCACAGAAAAATTGAACTAGATGCCATCCGTTTAGAAAATAAACTTTGGGACTTTGAGATCTTGAATGAGTGTGCACCCTTTACCCTTGAATCTTTAGCTCTACTCTGCAGTCTTCCTCCTGAGGTGGTGGAACAATGCAAACTTCGGCCTTACAAGCTAAATACTTACTATTATAGGATAAGGCTTTTACTTTAAAACAGATTAAGCTGTCATACATTGACAATAAGAAGTGTGCAAACATATCTGTGGTTGCACTTACAGAGGGTTTATCACTCAATGACAAAGAAAACGACATCCAAAAATTCCTAAAAAACTATTGGAATACGTACAGGCCCTTCATAAAGTGTAATTCCAAACGAAATCCAAGGTCCAACTATCCCTCAACGATCATATGGTTTGACCACCTTCTGTGGTTTTTATTTCAAAACCTTCCAAGTTTTTTTCCTTACTCTTCTGGACCTGCACAAGTGTATGCTTTTATCAGCTGGATAACTTCATTTCCCATTGAGGTTCAACATGCAGTGGTGGTTTTCTATGCTATTCATGAGAATTTTTTAGATGCAGCCAAAAGCTTGGTATTATATACACCCGGGACACCATTTCTTCCTAGAGTACAACATCACCCACTTGGACATACCATCGTCACTATTTTCAAGCTTTCAAAGAGTCAAGGGAAATTAAAAAGGATTGCGAGAACTGCAAGGAATACAACCTCATCGTCAAAAGAACCAAGGCAATTCCGTGGTTTGGAAGATCTTAGAGATGCTCCTACAATGTTGGAATAGAGCATAGAAGACCAGGTACAACATCTACCCACATGAACAAATGGTTTACATTGTTTTAAACAAGCTAATAAAGTAAATAACAGATTCATTTATTTAACTTTTTGCAATAAGTTTATGGATTTTGTACACCCACGTATGTTCTTTGACACATTGCTAGAAGATCTTAGATTGATAAAAAATCTAAAGGATTTTCGTATGAGTTTCGGTTGGAAATATACAAATAGTATCAAACAATATTTATGTAAACCTTTTAGCACCTTTGCAGATCCATTTGATATCACGAAACCTTGTGTTTGCACAAACCAAAAAAGGTTTAGTGGCTTCTTGAGAGATTTTGGTACTTATGGTAAACATGTTTTAACTACTCAGCCTACCTTTATACGGCATTACCTACTTAGAGATATTATAACCAAAGGTTTCAACCATATTCCCCTTGTCCCCATACATTTACAGTCAGTCAAGGCTGAATTCAAACTTGGGTGGGAAAAACTTTGCCAGATGCTCAACATAAAACTTACACCCTATCACTTGCACCTAATTGAGGAAAGTATCAAAAAAACTTTTCATGATGCTTTCCCAAACTATAGACACAATCAAAAACCCAGGTTCATTGAAAAAGACACCATAGATGAAATATAATTCATCCAAAAACATATGTTTATATGTGGTTTGGATAAATCAACACAGACTTCGGTGTTTATATGTAAACATATCATTATACTACATGCAAAATAGAGATTAGAATCCCCTAAATTCTCAGCTATACATGTGAATAATCATACAATCATCTCACTCATAAACACGTGTAGCCAAGAACTTGGCATTACCCCTTCAAAGGACAAAGGTCTCCCATACATCATGGGAAACTAGAAGATTCATAAATTTATGTTTCGTTGGATAACAAATGCCCATGATTGTGTGTTTTCCCCTATAAAAAATATGATAATGAAATTCCTACTGGGGATTACACACGGGTTTATGAAATGCACAAGAAACCTTCAAAAAGATCTAAAAACCTTGCAAAAATGAACACTAACACATATTGGATCATAAACAACCATTATGATACAGTAATTAACCTTCCTAGTAAGATATATTCTATTCTTACTTATGACATAAAAACTTGCTATGAAGCAATTCCTCACCATGGAAACCATAAGCTTACAGAGGCGTTAAACAACATAAAAAAAATTGTTTTGAGTCTCAGAAATAAAGGGTTCAAACCTTCTAGAAACAAAATCATCCTTACAAAGAAAAAACCCGAAGTAAAACGGACCTTTGAATTCTTCTAGACTTTGAATATCTTTGTTTTAGACAATTGTTTCCTAAAACTAGGGGCAACCATATATTAACAAACTAAAGGTATTCCTATGGGATACTCATGCTCTCCCTTATGGTGTAACTTGTACTTAGCTTGGTTTGAACTCGAATACATTAGAGAGTTATCATGTCTTAAGGGAAGAGATATGCTTTTTGCCTTTTTTCATTCAAACATATATATGGATGATCTTTTGTTCAACAATCCGTTTATCACACAATGCATGAACCACAACAAACCCTTGTCCCCTGAGGACCCCTTTACAATTTATCCGTTGGATATCATTTTTGTAAAGAAAACACATACAGATGGTGGCTCCATATATCTAAACACAAAAATCATTTTACAAAGACCTTTTATTGCGGAACACACCACAGAAACTGTTTGAAAGAAGGATGCTTTACCAGGACATAAAGTATCATTTATACAAGCAGCTAGGAAAAATATATGGCATACAAAGTATGTGTATCACAGCTTCTTCCTCTCATTTATAATGCTTCAAGTATGAGTGTTGCCTATAATGATCTACAAAGATTGTGGTTTATGCTCACATCTAACGTGTTAACACAAACCGGAATGAAATCACTAGTCATACACTTTTTATCAAAGGAAACTTTTCAGGCATAAGGTTTGATATTTAATCCTTAATAAACACACTCAAATAAACCATTTTTGGAAGAAAAAACAAAAACACTAATAAACAACCATCTCATAGCTGGTTTATGTGCAAGGTAGTAACCAACACAAAGATGACCTACAGTAAAGGGAAAAGTATGCGGTAAACACAAAAATACAAAGATGTTTTGTATTTATGCTCAAATTCAATAAAGACAACCATCTACTACAAAATTTGTTCTTCTATAGGTGATGGATATGAAAAATGTATCTATGCTATGTTGGAATTAGGGTTGCAGAAAAACGCACACAGCTTGGAGAAGACGAAGGAAGCTCAAGGCACACAATAGAGAGTGTATTACTTAGTGTGCAATGGAAAGATAGATAGCCCTAGAGTGATGGGCGTATATACAATGAACGGGGGAAAAAACCTCCTAAAGAGGGAAAGAATGCCCCGGCGGTCCTAGTGTGTTCACACACATCACTACCACATGTATATGGTAACAAATCCCCCTGGAGTGATGCGGTGAGAGTTGGCACATGAGTAAAGGGAAGTGCCATGCCCTGAGGACATGATCAGTCCACAAAGGGGAGTAAGCCCAAAGCTTTGCGGAAAGCTTTAAGCTTCTCTCGAGACAATGCCTTTGTGAAAAGATCTGCAAGGTTGTCCTGTGTTGGCACATAAGCCAAGCTGATCTCTCCTACTGAGAGCCTCTCCCTGACATAGTGGTAATGCACCTCAATGTGCTTTGTGCGAGCATGAAAAATTGGGTTCCTCGCAACTGCCAATGCACTCTGGCTGTCAGTGTAGATAGTGTTGGCAGTGTCCTTTCCATACACACTCTACCGTAGCTGTGAAGACTTCCCTGTACTCAACCTCACAAATCAAAGTGGCCATAGTGTTAGGAAATAAGACGTAGCTAAATAGATAATTGAGTAGATTACTTAATGAAGAGAGACAGATTTACATACACGAGATTATAGAGTAGAGAGAGAGAGAGAGAGAGTACACACGATATACGTGGTTCACCCAATGTAGGCTACGTCCACGGGAAAGCAGCCACTCAATGGCTTTAGTACTTCAAAACAAGAAGTAGTTTACAAAGGGATTATACCCTTAATGGAGCTCCCGCCTTGCTTCACTCTCACCACCTCACACTCACCTTGTTGCATCAACTTCACACTATGAAATGTGTGTAGAAATGGCCTACTTTTATAAGCCAAAAGGGCTGCCCTCTCTTATGAGAGACACCCATGTGTAGCCGCCCTTGTGCGAATAAGTCCAAATCGAACCCTCCAATCCGCCCATGTGTGGCCGCCCTTGAGAAGACAAGTCCACTTTTGAATTCGGCCACCGGCCATTGACTTCGGACCACCGGCCATCGGCCATTGACTACCGGTCACCGGCCAACCGACCGGTTGTTTTCCGACCACTTTCCGGCTGCCGTCCGGCCATAATATTCCGACGAAAAGGAATATTCCGACGAAAGTTGCCCTTTATTCTTGTCCATGAAAATTTTGGTTTCTGGTGAGTGATTTTCCTTCATGCACGATGGCTTCTCCTCATAATGGGGGCCTTACAAATGTGCGCTTTTACCACAGAAAATTACAAGGGTAAATCAGGCTCCATACTTAACAATCTCCCACTTGGAGACTAATCTCCAAACCAAACCTGTGACTACTTTTCATTCTGGCTTCTTATCCTTGAATGCCGATTGAAGATGAGCAAAAGCTCAACTTCTCCTTGTTGACCACCTTTGTAAACATGTCTGCAGGATTTTCACTTGTATGCACCTTTCCTAGCTTTAGCTGTCCCTCTTCCAAAAGAGTGCGTATGAAGTGATATCTCACCTCAATGTGCTTTGTCCTTGAATGAAAGGCTGAGTTCTTCGCAAGATGGATAGCGCTTTGGCTATCACTGTACAAGACACAATTGTCTTGTTTGAATCCAAGCTCTTCTAAGAATCTGTGGAGCCACATAATTTCTTTGCTTACCTCCGTCATTGCTACATACTCTGCTTCCGTGGTAGAAAGTGAAACCACTTTCTGCAGCTTTGAAGCCCAGCTTACTGCTGTGCCTCCAACCGTGAACACATAGCCAGTAGTGCTCCTTCGAGTATCTTTGTCACCTGCCATATCTGCATCAGCATACCCTTCTAGAAAAATATCAGTTCCCCCAAAATACAAAGCATTTGTTGTTGTCCCTTTTAGATACCCAAGTATCCACTTCATAGCTTGCCAATGCTCTTTACCTGGGTTATCCATGAACCTACTCACAACTCCCACTGCATGTGCAATGTCAGGCCTTGTCCAGACCATAGCATACATTAGAGAACCTACCGCTGCAGCATATGGAACTTTAGACATATAGGCTATCTCCTCTTGTGTCTTTGGACACATATCCTTCGTTAGTTTAAAATGACCAGCCAAAGGTGTAGAAACTGGTTTTGCATTTTGCATTGCAAACCTTTCTAGTACCTTCTTGATGTAATCTTCTTGAGATAGCTTTATTGTCTTCTTCGCCCTGTCCCTTGATATTTTCATACCAAGTATCCTCTTTGCAGCACCTAAATCTTTCATTGAAAAAGATTTAGAAAGCTCCTCTTTTAGGTCTTTGATGTCTTGCATGTTAGCACTTGCAATCAACATGTCATCAACATACAACATTAGGATGATGAATTTCCCATCTCCCAAATTCTTCGTGTAGACGCAGTGATCGGAGTTGCATCTTGTGAATTCATGATCCAACATCCATCGATCAAACTTCAAGTACCATTGTCTTGATGCTTGCTTTAAACCATACAAGCTCTTCTTTAATCTGCAAACCATTTTCTCCTTACCTTTTACTTCATACCCCTTTGGTTGAAGCATGTAGATTTCCTCCTCTAAGTCACCGTGAGGGAATGCCATATTTACATCCATTTGCTCGAGATTTAGATCATGAGCAGCCACAAGGCTTAAGACAAGCCTAATTGAGTTCATTTTTACAACAAGAGAAAATATTTCATTGAAGTCAATACCTTTCTTTTGAGAAAACCCTTTTACCACAACCCTAGACTTGTACCTTTTCTTCCCACCTTCTTCTTCCTTCAGCTTGTACACCCATTTGTTTTGAAGTGCCCGCTTACCTTTAGGCAACTCAACCAACTCCCATGTTTGGTTGTGATGTAGTGAGTCCATCTCCACTTGCATGCTCTTCGTCCATTCTTCTTTGGATTCATGTTGCATAGCTTCTTCGTATGATTCCGGCTCTCCAGAATCTGAGATCAAGAGATGGTTGAAGGAAGGAACAAACCTTTCTGGAGGTCTACTTGCTCTTGTAGATCTTCGGGGAATAGGTTGAGGCTCCTCATTTGGTTGACATTGTTGCACATTGTCACCGTTTGCAGTCCTTGAGTCTTCACCGTCCTCAAGCTCCATGTACTCATCACCTGTTTCTTTTGTTTGTTTTCTTTCCAAGTAATCTTTGTACATATTTTTTTCGTTTCAAAATTACATCCCTACTCCTTAAGATTTTACCATCTTCAGGATTCCATAGGCGATACCCAAAGTCTCCTTCTCCATAGCCAATGAAGAAACACTTTTTGGACTTTGCATCTAGCTTTGATCTTAGGCTTCTATCTATGTGCATGAAAGCCTCACACCCAAACACTTTGAGAAATGCATAATTCACCGGTTTACCTGTCCATGCCTCTTCTGGAACTCCTCCATCCAAAGCCGTTGAGGGTGACCGATTGATTAAGTACACAGACGTACTTACAGCTTCCGCCCAAAGCTCAAACGGTAGGCCTACATGTAGCCGCATGCTTCGTGCTCATTCCATGATTGTCCTGTTCATCCTTTTCGAAATCCCATTTTGTTGAGGTGTCCTTGGGGTTGTCCTTTGCCTCCGAATGCCATTGCTAGCACAAAAGCTTTCAAAAGCTTGGCTGCAATATTCGCCTCCATTGTCGGATCTGAGGCATTTAAATTTGGTACTTGTTTCATTCTCCACAAAGGCTTTCCACCTTTGAAATATGGAAAATACATCGGATTTATTCTTCATGACATAAACCCATGTTTTTCTAGTCGCATCGTCTATGAATGTTACATAGTATAATGAGCCACCAAGTGATGGTGTACTTGCAGGACCCCAAACATCAGAATGAACCAACTCAAGTTTTTTATTTTTTCTTTCATTTCCTGATTTTTGAAATTTTACCCTCTTTTGTTTACCATAAACACAATCTTCACAGAACTCTAAGTCCACTTCTTTCAAACCTGGTAGAAGCTTCTTTGTTTGAAGGATTTGCATTCCTTTGGCACTCATATGCCCAAGTCGATAGTGCCACACTGCACTATCAACTTCTGTAGTTGCTGCACAAGTTGAAGGTTGCGTGCTAACAGTACACAAGTAAAGTGTACCGACCTTTTCTCCCTTGGCAACCACCAAAAATCCCTTTGAGATCTTCCACCGTTTATTTCCGAATGCAATGTTGTGACCTTCATCATCCAATTGTCCTGTAGAGATTAAATTTTTTCAAAGAGAAGGAACATGCCTAACATCTTTAAGCTTCCATTCATTTCCGTTAGCAGTTTTGACAGAAACTGTACCTTTACTGACAATCTCACAAGCTTCATCATCTCCCAAGTATACATACCCAAAATTACCTTTGGTGTAGTCTTGGAAATGTTGCTTGTGTGGTGTCGCATGGAATGAAGCCCCGGAATCTACTATCCAGGAATTAGACACATTGTCTAATGAGAGAATTAGAGCATCTTGCTCTACTTTACCTGCCACATTGGCCTCCGATGTTGGCTTGTTGTCTTGAGACTCTGTCTCCTTCTTCTTCTTGGACCAACAATCCTTCTTGACATGGCCCTTCTTGCCGCAGTTCCAACATTCAAGAACTGACTTTGTTCGTGACTTGCTCCGTCTTGAACGATCACGACCCTTTTGGCTTTTGAACCTCTCCTTAGGCCTTCCTCTTGTTTCCACTGACAATGCAGCACTTGATGATTCTCCTGTGCTTCTCCTTCGTATTTCCTCGCTTAGGAGAACACCCACAACATCATCAAACTTAAGAGTATTTATACAGAGATAGAATTACTTACAACCATCACAAGGCTGTCCCAACTATCCGGTAGAGATGATGATATAAGGAGAGCTCGCACTTCGTCATCGAAATTGATTTTCACCGATCGAAGTTGACTTATGTTTGTGTTAAAGTCATTTAGGTGTTCTGCAACTGAACCATTCTCTGCCATTTTTAGATTGAACAAGCGCTTCATAAGAAATACCTTATTGGATGCCGATGGTTTCTCGTAGAAGTCGTCAAGTGACTTCATCAAGTCCTCCGTGGTCTTCATCTCCGAAACATTGAAGGCCACCGTTGACGTCAAGCTTAACCGGATTGTTCACATGGCATTTCGATCAAGGACAATCCATGCTTCATCTGCCATCGTTGCAGGCTTCTTTGCAAGATCGCCCAGTGGCAAATAGAGGTCCTTCTGGTAGAGATAGTCTTCAATCTGCATCTTCCAATGTTGGTAGTTTTTGCCGTTGAACTTCTCAATCTTGAGCTTCCCTTCCTCCGCCATAACTCCCACTCAATTCAAGGAATCCTTTCCTTGAGATAATTTAGCTACGAGCAAACCTTGCTCTGATACCAGTTGTTCGGAAATAAGACGTAGCTAAATAGATAATTGAGTAGATTACTTAATGGAGAGAGATAGATTTACATACACGAGATTATAGAGAGAGAGAGAGAGAGAGAGAGAGAGAGAGAGAGAGAGAGAGAGAGAGAGAGAGAGAGAGAGAGAGAGAGAGAGAGAGAGAGAGTACACACGATATACGTGGTTCACCCAATGTGGGCTACGTCCACGGGAAAGCAGCCACTCAATGGCTTTAGTACTTCAAAACAAGAAGTAGTTTACAAAGGGATTATACCCTTAATGGAGCTCCCGCCTTGCTTCACTCTCACCACCTCACACTCACCTTGTTGCATCAACTTCACACTATCAAATGTGTAGAAATGGCCTACTTTTATAAGCCAAAAGGGCTGCCCTCTCTTATGAGAGACACCCATGTGTAGCCGCCCTTGTGCGAATAAGTCCAAATCGAACCCTCCAATCCGCCCATGTGTGGCCGCCCTTGAGAAGACAAGTCCGCTTTTGAATTCGGCCACCGGCCATTGACTTCCGACCACCGGCCATCGGCCAACCGACCGGTTGTTTTCCGACCACTTTCCAGCCGCCGTCCGGCCATAATATTCTGACGAAAAGGAATATTCCGGTGAAAAAAAAAAGTCTCGGGGACCTCCACCCCCGAGCCCTCTAAAGTTGGCCCTGATTCTTGTCCATGAAAATTTTGGTTTCCGGTGAGTGATTTTCCTTCACACACGATGGCTTCTCCTCATGATGGGGGCCTTACAAATGTGCGCTTTTACCACAGAAAATTACAAGGGTAAATCAGGCTCCATACTTAACACATAGTAGGTTGCTTCTTGCTCAACCCTGATATACATGAACTGCCAAGCATGAAACAAAAACCACTTGTGGACACTCGCGTGTCAACACAACCAGCTCGATCTGAGTCCGAAAAAGCATGTAAGTCTGGCGGCAATGATCCCCCCTTGGGATAAAACAAGCCAAGGTGTAAAGTGCCACTAAGGTACTCAAAAATCCTCTTGACAGCCTGCCAATGCTTAGACCCTAGGCTAGGCATGAATTTGCTGACCTGTGAGACTGCAAACTGAATATTTGGCCTCGTGTTGCATACATAAATGAGGCAGCCAACAACAGTTTGGTAAAGAGTGACATCAGCAGGATTGCCAACATCATGTAGAATCAACTTCAAGCATGTTTCCATGGGAGTGGCAATAGGTTTGGAATCCTCAAGTCCAAACTTACATAGCAATGTCTCTATGTAACTTTTCTGACACAAGGCAATACCACCATCACACTGCTTAAACTGCATACCCAAGTAATGATGCAACAGCCCCAAATCTTTCATCTTGAAAGTAGCATTCAAATCAGCCTTAAATTCAGCAATATGTCTCTCATTTGGTCCAATGATCAGCAAATCATTAACATAAAGAACCACAATGAGAAGTACATCACCCTCACGCTTTACATACAATGTGCTTTCTGTTGGAATGTTACGAAAGCCTCATTTAACCAAATGAGTGTCAGCTTTCTCATACCAAGCACGAGGAGATTGCTTCAACCCATACAAAGCCTTCTTACATTTACACACTTTGTCCTCTTGTCCTTTTATGACAAAACCGCAAGGGTGCGTTACATAAACTTCCTCAAATATGTCACCATTCAAGAAAGCAGTAACAATGTCTGATTGATGTACATCCCAACCAAAATGAGCTGCCAATGCACATAGAAAACGCACAATAGTCATACGAAAAGTGGGAGCAAAAGTCTCTTCATAATCTATGCCTTTTTGCTGTGCATAACCCTTTGTAACAAGTCGAGCTTTAATGTGATCGATCATCATCCGGCTTGCGTTTCAACTTGTAAACCCACTTCGTACCAATGGCCGTTTTTCCAGGAGGCAAATCACATAAAGTCCATCTGTCATTTTCTATAAGTGCATCATATTCTGATTGCATGGTAGCCATCCAATTTTCTCAATTCTGTGCTTCATCAAAAGACAGAGGCTCCTCAACATCATGTAAACTAAACACAGCCAAAGCATAACAATCTGATGCATAAGATGCATGGGGAGATCCTGAACGAGTACGACTAGACAAAGGTGCATCCAATTTACTATCACGCAAAGTGTGCACCAGCCATTTTGGTATACCTCTAGCCTGCTCATTTTCAGTCCTTTCCTCATCAAGTACATCATGTACATCTACATCAGTAATAGGCTGATCTGTAACATTTTTAGAAACCCCCATAGGCTGTACATTTGCCTCATTGGAAATTACATTCGTATTTCCACCACTAAAAAGAGGCAACAAAGTGTCATAAATGTCTTGTGAGATTACATTACTGTCTCTAGTACATGACAGCAAGGGCTGAACAGAATCTTCCACAAACAATACATCGCGTGAAACCAGAATACGTTTTTTTTGCGGATGATACAACGTGTAAGCTTTGCTTTCAGCACTATAACGAACAAAATAACAATTGACAGCCTTATCATCCAATTTTCTGCGCTGTGTTTGTGGCACCAAAGCATATGCCAAACAGCCAAAAACACGCATGTGCTCAATAGAAGGCTTTCTATCATGCCATGGTTCATATGGAGTAATAGACTGCAAAGCTTTCGTAGGACACCTCTTAAGTACATAATTGGCACACATGATGGCCTCAAGCAAAAAAGAATGAGACAAAGCTTGACTTTTGACCATACATCGTGCCATTTCCGTAAGTGACTTGTTTTTCCTCTCAGCAACACCATTTTGCCGAGGTGTATAAGGCACTGTACATTGGTGTTTTATCCCACGACTAGCCAAAAATGCATTAAATTCATGAGACATATACTCCCCCCCCCCCGATCGGAACGGAGGGTGCCCATAGTACATTTCGAGACATTTTCAGCCAGAGCTAGAAATTGTTTGAAGCACATAAAAACTTTGGACTTTTCTTTAAGCGGAAATACCCATGCATGCTTGGAGTAATCATCAATGAAAGTCACAAAGTACAGGTAATTTGCCCAAGGACGGAGTTTGCATGGGCCCACAAACATCACTATGCACAAGCTGCAACCTGCATGTTGCGTAAACTGAACCATCCTTTGGAAACTTAGAACGCTGCATCTTACCCAAAATACAGTCTTCACAAACATGTTTGACAGGTGCTTCAAGAGGCGGCAAAGAAGCAACCATATCAGATTTCTGCAAACGCAGCAAACTGACAAAATTCAGATGACCAAAACATGCATGCCAAAGTTTTGCATCTGAAATAACCCTTGAATCTCCAACAACATTTGCAAAATTTTGTCCACACTTGTCATACAAAGTGAGCTTATACAGCCCACGGCACAAAAGGCCAGATGCAACAATTTCATTACCAAAACTGAGATCATGAACTGTACATCTGTCATCCACAAATTTGACTACAAGTCCAAGTCTAGCAAGTGCGGATATAGACAAGAGATTCTTCTTGATCCTAGGTACATAAAGTGCATCAACAAGTGTGAAAGAACTGCCATTAGCAGCAGTAAGCACGATCTTTCCAACTCCATGAACTGGATAAGCGGCATTGTTGGCACAAGTGACTGAATTTCCATGAGGGACAGACTCGAGAGAGGTAAACAATTCACGATGTGAGGTAATGTGCTTTGTAGCACCACCGTCGAAATACCACACATGTGAATCTACAGCAACAACTGACAAGCATGCATCATGGACAACAGGATTGTAAGTGCACTTTGTGCTAAAAGCCCATTCTGCATCAACATCAGCATTACAGTCTCCTTTCACAGAAGACTCAACAATGGCTACATTTGTAGTGGAACCAACATTTGCAGTGGAACCACCCTCTTTCTTCTTAGCCTCTTTGGCCTTCAACTTAGGACATGACTTGATCAAGTGATCATTAGCTTTAGAATAAGGGCAACGCATTTTCTTTTTGCCCTTATCACCAGAATTTCGAGACGAATTACTTCCAGCAGAAGCAATAGGAACAGAATTTTTGCCACTCGCAGCAGAACCATAAGAAGTGGCTGCATTACTGTTACCACCCTTTCTTTGAGAAGCAATAAAAGCCTGTTCAACTGCACGCTTCCTAGTCCTATTTTTTTGAGAAAGTGACTCTTGCAACAGAAATGTGCATAATGCATCAAACTTGACAACTTCAGGATTTCCTTGGGTCATCAGTCTCCAAGTACTAGCAAAAGTCTGGTAGGAATCTGGTAAGGCATCAAGAACAGTCTGCACAAGGGAACTGTCTGAACTGACTTCACCTGTAGAAATAAGTTGCTCATTGATATCCTTGAAACTAGCAAGGAAAGTGTCCATATCATCTTCCTCATGCATAATCTTCGACTCGAGCTCTTTACACAACAAAGCAATTTTAGCCTCATTGAGGCTTGCATAAAGACCTGCTAGAATATCCCAACCCTGTTTTGTAGATTTTGCTGAACGGATGTGAGGAACAATGGTGCGCTTCACAGAAAACGCAATCAATGCATGAGCTTGCACATCCTTTAACCTTGTTTTGTAGATTTTGCTGAACGGATGTGAGGAACAATGGTGCGCTTCACAGAAAACGCAATCAATGCATGAGCTTGCGCATCCTTTACATCCCAACGACCTTGTTCTGCCGTAGGCAAAACAATTCTAACAGCAGCAATCCTTGTAGCAAGACCTGCAACATCCTCAACATCGCCTACATCCTCAGAACAAGGACGTACATCAATGCCTTGCACAATGTTCCAGACGCCCTTTGACACAAGAACATGTTGCATCATATAAGCCCACATAGGGTAGTTGTCCCTATCCAACCTGTCCTCAGCAACAAACATCTTGAACACATATGTGTTGTTGTTGTTAGCCATGGTAAATGCTGCATTTGATGTGAAAACTGCCCAAAAGTAGGAGAAACGGAGCGGGAACAACTCGTGCTATATAGCACAAACTGTAGAAGACTATAAGGCACCTGTTATGCAGAAAACGGCACTGACAGAAATTTTGCACAAAATGACAAAATAGCCTGTGCAGTACTGCCTGTAGTGGAAACGGAGGCTGAAATGAGCCCGAATTTGTCGACCTGTGAATGCTCGCCAAAGCTCACTGAAATCGCAGAAAGTGGGCAGGCGTGTACTGGAGCAGCTGGCGACTAAGCCCGGGAGGAAGCAACTTGCTTTGATACCAATGGTTGGAATTAGGGTTGCAGAGAAACACACACAGCTTGGAGAAGACGAAGGAAGCTCAAGGCACACAATAGAGAGTGTATTACTTAGTGTGCAATGGAAAGATAGATAGCCCTAGAGTGATGGGCATATATACAATGCTCGGGGGAAAAAACTCCTAAAGAGGGGAAAAATGCCCCGGCTGTCCTAGTGTGTTTACACACATCACTACCGCATGTATATGGTAACACTTGATACCCTTGTATTTCAACTTCCAAATTGGGTATCTTCTTGTCTTCTAAGTTGGATCAATCGTCCATCACCTTTCTTTCCATATGAGTAGCAATGATGTATAATTGTCCAAGGATAAGAGGGTATGTAGACATCTCCTAGACATATATATAGAGGGTATGTAGACATCTTCCAGTAAATAGTTCTTCTTCATCTATCTCTAACATGCTCATAATAAAAAATCACAATACTAGGATATATTGTAAAAATGTTAGGGATATGTCCACTTGTTGGACTATCCCCCACCAAGTGAGTATATCCTCATGGTAAGGGTGCCCCCCCCCCCCCCCCTCTCTCTCTCTCTCATGACCAAATGGAAAAAACCAGCTCTCCTTCTTCCTCATATTTCCCTCCCCCCCGCACCCATTTTTTATCTTGGGTTATCTCTCTCTCTCTCTCTCTCTCTCTCTCTCTCTCTCTCTCTCTCTCTCTCTCTCTCTCTCTCTCTCTCTCTGTGCCTGTCGTAGCATTTCTCCCTCCTCAACCCCTTAACGCCTGAGTCTCCCCATGGGCGAGAGGCAGCCCTTTGGGTAGGCGTTAGGCCTATCCCCATAGCCTCGATCGCGAGCCAAAACCAAGCCCCTGCATCTCGTGGCGAGAACATCACCACAAAACAAGAATTTGAACGCAGCAACTTTCGAACCTCTCATATCTCGCAAAACCCGAATCTCCTGCAGCCTGGCTCACAAAGCTTGCACTACCTAACCCTGAACTCACAACCCTGCGAAGCTGTGTAAGCCTCACAAAGCAGCCTCATAAACCTTAACCGCCTGCAAACTAAGGATCTATTAAGGCCTAGTTTACAGTGGGGTCACACTGGTTTAGATAGGGGTCCCATTGGATTGTAGTGGGCTCTCATCATGAATACCCCAAAGGGTACTGCGAGGAGTCGACCAAGTTTTGCAGCCGTTGTAGCAGCGTCGAGTAAAAGCGATCGGATCAGAGAGCTTCAAAGAGTTGTTGATCAGATTATGGAAGAGAATCGCGACCTAAAAGCACGCCTTAGCAAGCTTGAGGCACGTTTCGACTCTGTGGTCAATGTTGCCACAGACAAAGCTAAAGAAGTTGAAGCCAAAGTCACCCAAGCTCACTCTGCAGTCATTAAAAAAGTGCAGACATGTGTGACAACGGAACTTCAAGAACAAAGACTTCAGGAAGAGAACTCCAAGGTCCGGATTGGTGGGTTCCCTCACCATGGTGCACCACTGATGATACCCTCGAAGAAGCGATTATCAAGCTCAACAATATTCTTCAAACAATCAACATCAAGCTGGAATCCATTTCTTGGATCAATGACACCCATAGGCAAGTTCCATTTGAGCATTGCCTTCTCACTTTCAAGGAAAAAGAGGAGCGGGTGAGGGTGCTGTGCCAATCCCACCTCCTCAAGGGAACGAAGGTTTGGATTGCTGAGGAGTTGACCTTGAATCAACTCAAGATGAAGAAACAAGAACTCAAAAAGGTCTACGAAGCACGAAAACAAGGAAAATGGGCAGTATATCGAGGAGGTAAGGCCATCATCCAAGAATTTCGAGCTCCCAAAGGGACTATCCCCTTACCCGACCCCACCTAGGTTTTGCTTCTTTTTTCCACCCTCTTGACGGAGCCTCAGTCCTTAACTGATATGTATCTAATGCCTTCTCTTAGAAGACCGAATTGTAATGTTTTTGTTTCCGGTCCCATGGGTCATATCTGACCTCCGTGGACGATAATGAAATCTATCTATCTATCTATCTCTCTTTCTCTCTAGCTCTAATGTGGATAGCTTCTCCACAAATTTTTACGTCCAAGCTTTTTCCTTTTAGTCCAACTCCCTCGCATCCCCCCATATTAAATCCCCCTTATTTTGCAAGGCTAAAAAACACAAAAACAACCTTGTACCAAAATATCCATAATAGTTTGTTGTATAATTTTTTTCTTTTAATTCAAAAATTCATTAGGAGGTTTTGAAATTTCTTAAAAAACACACATGAACGATGTAAAAACAACACAAGTTCATTCTCTCCCTCTCTATCTCTCTCTCTTTCTAAACTGATACCAAAGATAAAAAATAAAAGATAATGCTGTTCCTCTATCTCTCTCTCTCTCTCTCTCTCTCTCTCTCACTCTCCATCTCTCCCGCTCTCTCTTTCTCTGTCTATCTCACCCTTTAAGTTCATCTAGAAACCTCTGAACAGGAGGCTATTATTTCACTTCCCACTTTCTTGATCTCCATCTCTTTAGTTTCTCTCGAAATGAAATAGTGTGTTAGAGAAAACTCGGAAAAAACGAGGGTACTGAAGTTCTTTTACACATATAAAAACTTGAACCAATTTAAAACTTTCCCCATCTCTCTCTGTCTCTCTCTCTCTCTCAAGCCTTACCCTTGATTTTTTAAAAAATCCTCCTCTCTCTCTCTCTCTCTCTCTCTCTCTCTCTCATCCTCCCACAAACTAAACATTATCACCCTGGCCAACTAACCACACATTGGTGCAATCAATAACTGAAATCTATTTTAACACTGGTTGTAGCTTTTAAAAAACAAACACCGCGTTCACTGTAACACACCTCGAAGGCATTTTTTTTGCGTTTCCTCTTAGCCTACACTTTGACCCTGTCTTACTATGCCTTTGCGCACAAATCGATAGCTGCATCCACCCCTCTGCGAGCACACACAGCCTCACACACACACACACACACACACACACACACACACACACACACACACACACACACACACACACACACACACACACACACACACACACACACACACACACAATATGGAACACAGGATGCATGTTGACAACACTCCGTGATATTATGGACACACAGCCACACACAAACACATGCTTACATAATACCATTTGAGAAAAAGACGCAAGTTTTTTTAACAAGCTTCTACTAAACATGACACATGCGACAACATCATTAGCAGAAGAGTGATAGAAGGACAGATGCCTCCAAAGCAGGACGCAATGATGAATTTCAAAGCCAAAGAATCCCCTTTTTTCTCTTTCTTATTTGTATTTTTTGGCATGGAAAAGCCCTTTATTTTGTAATTTGTTTGGAATTCTCCAGAAGCATGTACACAACCTTGAATAAATCAAGTTTTCATTAGCATTGAATATAAAAGTCCTACAAAACCCAAGTAATTGGTTTTATTCACAAATAAGATTGATGGGTACACGGACCCAAGGGTACTACCGACGCAATGGCAATACACTGTTTAAAGGGTTCACTTTACGATAATCGGTTTTCTTACAAAAATGGTTTTACTTTTGCCTATAGCAAGTAATAAACTTGCTAGTGTTTTTAATTTGTCTACAAAGATGATAAGATTTTCATTTTAGCAAATAGAATAAAGCCAAAGATATGGGCACTCTGCAAACTCTCTAAAAAAAGCAAATTGGTATAGCTAGAAGCACCGAATGCCAACACTGGCATGTTATACTGCATAGGGCCTTTAAGGCACCGCAAAGCTAACACTGCTTATAAAAAGCAGGTAGTGCAAGGGGCTTCAACTGCAAGGCTTGCCATCACACACAATATCACAGGCACACTCTCTCTAATAACGATAGCAATTCGCACTGTATTGCTCACTTGCTTCATACTATACAGAGTATTAGCACACACAGCAAGGCTCACAGCTAAGTCCCTTGCGCATAAGTAAAACACCCTCTCAAGCTATACCTCACAGGAGTCGTCACCCCAGAATCAGGCACACAAGCATAAGGGAACCAACCAACCTGCTACACAACAATTGAACTATCGGCAAACCAGTGGATACACCAAGCAAAGAGGGCCTTTGACTACATATTAAATGATTGGAGTACGGCCAAACACAAACGGTATGTAAGTCTTCTATCGGCAATGCATTCTCATAACACATATAGTGTCTTGTATGCCTAGCACACAATCTTTGAAGGTAATCTCCGATGGGTAGCGATTGTATATCACAGAACCAAACACAAATAATGGGGTACACAGGTAGGATGCTCCATAAGCTTACACACACACACACACAAGAAGTTAGGAAAGATATGCTAAATAGCCACCATCACAAGGATAGCACATATAATGTGTTTTCACATCAAAAAGAAGTTGAGAAAATCGTTTTTTCATAAACAACACCAAAGATATTGATTTCGATGCCACACACACTAAGCCAATAGCTGAAAAAACCATTCTTTTCATAAACAACAACAAAGATATTGATTTTGATGCCACACACACATACATGTACACAAAAAACAGGGCATAGATGCACATAAGCAATCTACAATTGGTTCGGCATCCATGTACAAAGGTATGTATATAAGCACATAAACACATTTGACAAGCTTATCAGCATATAAATAGGTTGTGTAGCATGCATAATTTAAAAGCTGTATCATACGACTAATATCTTTGCTAAAAATTGTGTGTCATTTGAAGAAAGTAGCAGCCAAGTGGTGCATTTCGTTGAACACTAAGTGGGAAAGAGGAGCAATACAGATGTATACTGCAAGCAATAACCACGTGAATTCATACAGAAAGCTTCAAGTACAATTGTTTTATACTTAAACAGTGATGTTAAAGAGAAAAGTTTCCTCCTTATCTAATTTCCTTCATGTTTTCGATATAGCATAAAATGTATCAAGATTTGAAAGAGGGTATATGACAACCTCCTGTGAGGACTGTCATTATGCACGACTGGTTCTTTTGGAAAAAGAAAGGTTTTACAAACAAAATGCTGCTGAAATTTTCACAAATTAAATATACTTATGAAAAAATAGATTGGAAAGATGACTGTACATACCATAGAGATAGGGATGCCTTTAAGGCAACATCAAGTATAGTATGTAAGAATACTAAACTCATATGTCTAACCATCGTTGACAAACAGGGGTATAGGCAGACAGCTAGGATGAGCATCACTCAAGATATATTTAAGCTACAACAGATTCGGGACAAGATCATGGCAGCACATAAAGGGAAAAAGAGAATGAAGCCAATAGCAATTAGAGACCCTATCTCCAAGCCGCGTAAACCCATAAAAACTTTCATAGATCATTAACGACCCTACTTACATAGAAGAGCAAAAGAAAAGATAGCATACAATTAGGAGTATGGTTGGGGTGCAGGAGCAGGTTCTTGTGGAACTCCCTTCGAATTGTTAGTAAAGACTAGGGAATTAGAGGACTCTGCCTGTGGCCTTTCCGTAGGCATCGACGGAGTTTTTGAGCATTCTGCACGCGAAGCAAATAAACATTAGAATAAGGAAAAAAGGGGTGTGACAACAATAACAAGTAGTGGGGATTGCTTGATATACCTGTCACCCATTTTGTGCAAATTAATTCTAATTAATTGTACTTGTGGTTTGTTGGCAGGTAAAGATCCCTGCTTGCATTTGATAGGAGTTTCGGATTAAAGCTCCTACTTTGTCATGTATCGAAGTATCTTGTAATGAATTTTATATCAAAAAATTCTACTTTGCTTTGTTCTTTACACAATATGGTAATTGCAAATAGTATTTAAGTTCTCTCAGTATATGATTCTAAATGATGGGATTTTACAATCAAACACACACACACACACACACACACACACACACACACACACACACACACACACACACACACACACACACACACACACACACACACACACACACACATACACACACACACACGCACTCACACGCACACGCATACGTGGGCATGCGCGCGCATGCACACACACACACACACACACACACACACACACACACACACACACAAGCAAGCAAGCGCACACACATACCTTACCGGCTACGGATTTACTTAGCACGCTGACAATGTTACCCCAGGACTGCTTATTGTGCGGTTATACACTTGCGTAGACAGACATACACACACAGGTGTACTACAATACACTAGCAATCAAACGCTACTACATCGGTTTGGATCTGCATCAAAAGCTTGGAGGTTTCTCTCTAATCACACGCAGTTGCAACAACCTTTGACACATCAACCTTCAATGCCGGAAGCAATCTACGACACCTTTACCATGGCTAGAACTCCAAACCAGGTAGACTCTTTTAGTCTACTCAGATTGGTTTTTCTCATCTAAGAAAGATTTTATAGTAAAATGTGACAAAAACTAATCTCATGAAAAAAATAAGGACTTGCTTTGATCTTTAGGAATATTTGTATCACACAAATATGTTTGAAAGTATTATAGCAGGCAATTGTGCGATGCCGATTAATCTATGAAAAAACTGGATTCTGGTTTTACTTTTTATGGTGCTCATTACCTTGTATCAAAAAAATGTGATTTTCTCTTTAAAAATTAAGTTTAAAGAAAAGAGACGTGTATGTGGCTTGAGCGCAATCAAGATTTGGATTTGGAGTAAACAAAAAACCATACTGACAAAACTAAATATGGACTAAACTAAGAAAAATAATGAAAGGCAGTTTCAAGTATATTAAATATTCAAAATATCAAGATTTTGGTGCATTATGACAATGCTATATGCTAATGATCAATAAAAAGACAGTAGATATAAAACTCATAATGTAAAAGCATGAAGGTGTGCAAAATGCTCAATGTGAGGTAACCATGCATGGTTAGATAAATGGAATTATTTATAAAAAACATAAAAAATAGAAGAAACTCTGTCAAAATTTTCAAAACATTTCTAGGAAACTTAGTGATTTGATAAGTTCATACAAACATAAAAGGGTGTTTCATAAGAGATAAGTTTTTAAGCATAGACTTCCTATAAAAAGGTGAAAAAACATAAGAGATGATCTTTAGAAACTTCTCTGCTCACGCAGAAAGAGTACATGCATGCTTTCTTGTTTGATAGGATGACCTTCAGTTACCTCATCCTTCTCCTCAAAGTTAAAAAAGAAAAAGAAAAACCCCTTTCTCTTATCATAAATTTGATTGTATTTATTATGTGAAGGGCGATACATGTACTCCACTCCCAGGACATAGACTTTCTTTGGAGGATGCTAATCAAAATATGCATAAGTTTGAATATTTACCCAATGGAAAACCTCGACCGTCTGCCATAAGGGATTTTCGAGAAGAATGTTGACCAAGGCTTTTCAACAAACCTGAAGTATCCATAAAACCAGACCAAACCAGACCATAGCATAAAAAAAATCCATTATGAAGCAGATTATGCCAAAGCGGAAAGCAAAAAACCCACCACCTAATTTATACAAGGAGAGTGAGGAGGTCTAGGGTTGTGGGACAACGATAACAAGTAGAATGGGTTGTTTGGATACCTGTCTTCCCATCAAGGTAGTGCAAGTTCTAGCTGGATGCTTTTCTGTTGGATGGTGGCAGGTATAGACCTATTCTTTCATGGATTCTGGAGCTCGTTCAGTCTCCTACCAGAAATGGATGTACCGAAATAATTTCATTTTATGAAAAATGTGCTCTATCTCATGTCATTTAATTGATGTTTGTCATGTGTCAGTATATGGTTCTTAAACACTACAACAAAAAAGGGTGTCATCGACGCACTGCGTCGATATCCGTGTCCCTGTGAACCTGTCGCTATTTGAGACGCAGATATACATGCAGATATAGACACAGATATAGACGCAGATAGCGACGCAGATAGCGACGACCATAATAGAATTTTTTTTCTTGGGGAGAGGGCAGGTAGCTTGGCCTGTGCCCAGTTAAAAGATGGACACAGCCACAGCCAGACTTCCTGTCCTCTGCCCAAGAAAGCGAGCAGCACCAAAATCAACCATGCTCCCGCGCGCAGAAATTTCAGCAGAGTTCCCTTTGTTTTTATATAAACTTAAAAAAAAAACCCATATCATGTATACGCCTCCTACATGCTATCCGTGTAGGATCTAACATGAGATTTAAGGCCAATGAAAGACAAGTACCGTACCAACTGAAAAGCATAACCATAACGAACCATAACCATAACCTAAAAGCATAACCATAACGAACCATAAACATAACGAACCATAACCATAACTTAAAAGCATAACCATAATGAAGATAACCATAACCATAAACAAAATTAACAATAACCATAAGCATAACCAGAAAGCTAAACATAACCATTAACAAAACCTGAACCATAACTATGTCTATACAAGAATAGGAGAAATAACCATGTCTATACAATGACAATGACAATAATCATAACCATAAGGGAAACAATAACTGTCTAAACAATAACTATTTGTACAAAAAAGAGACACAGAAGCGTGTATGTGTCTCACAAAGCATATATATGAAATCCGGTCCACTAATGACTAGGCGTCGCAACCTGCACATAGGACAACTCACAAAATTATTATTGATATTACTTCACATATACTTACTTAATTAAATCAACTCACACGTATTAACGTCTCACCTCAAGCGATCAGCGAGACTGTAAGGCCTCCCAGTCTACAGGCTCTCCTAAAGCTTCAAGATCATTCAGTACTTCATAGATACCTCTGCGATATCCATATGACTCCTCCTGGCGTGTCGGAGCTCGATGCATCGCAAGATTCTGCGTTTATACAAAAATCAAAGTAATAAGAATACATGATTCATCGCGTTTTAAAAACCGCCATAGTCAAGATTGGATTAGAAACTCACAAACTCATAGCGAAAGGTTTCGAAGCTTCCGCTGCCAAGATGAGATGTCCCCCTGGTCATCTGTCGTACCTGCGCGGCCTCACGCTGCTGTCTGAACCGCGTGTCTGCTGTCCTCTCATCCTCCCTGATCTGCAGCTACGTCTCGTGTGGGATTCCCGAAGTCTTCAGCGAGCCGGTCCTGAAAGCCTTCCGAGCTGCATCTCGTCGATGTTTCACAGTGTCCCGTGCAACACCCTTGATCCACCTCCTCGGAACAACGGAAGAACCCGGAGTAAGCTGGTACTCTCTCAGGATGGTCTCCACTATGTAATTGACTTTGTCCCCATCCTGATCACCCCAAGACGTCAGAAGGCTGGTCAAAAACTGAAGCTCCGCGAGCTGGCGAATCCACTATCGCATCTCAGTCCCAACTCTATCCATGTCAACAGAACCATCTGCCTGTACAGTATAGAGCTTGGAGGCACTAGGATCGTGTGCCCCCCAAGGTGTCCGAGGTGTGCCAAGAGGTGTGTCGAGAGGTGTGCCTGGGTAGGATGGGGGTCGTGAGTGAGGAGTGGTCGACGCATTTGTGGACCCTCCTCTACAGCAACCACCACCTCCACTTGACGATCGTCGAGATCGGCGAGTGCGCCTGTGCTGCGGAGATGAGGACGTACCCGCCTCTGTCCCACCCCCAAAGCGGCTGTGATGGGAGAAGCAGGCGTCGTACCCATAGGCGTCCTCCCCCCGTAGGCGTCCCCCCCTAGGCGTCGGACCCTCCGGTGTGAAGCCCGGAGGCGTAGTAATCGTGCCTTTGGCTACCCAGTACTGAGAAGCCTCTGTCATCTGAGCAGGCATCATCTGTGTAACGAAGCCCATGAATGCATCTGCACTCATGGAAGCGGGATCTGGAATCTGGTCTGCCATAGTAAAGTCTTACACACACACACACACACAACTCTCTCCTAGGCATTGATTTTTAAATAAAATGGTATCGCTAAAAGAGGAGGAAACGGATTGCAACTTTGTTGTCTTTTATCATTCTCTTTCCTTCTCACATGTACACACATACACTCTTACAATATTGTCTCTATGCAAAACAGAAATAGGTGTATCTAATAATAGGTCACTCTACTCTTCAACAGATTGATGACATATGAGGATAAAAGGAGAAGAAGAGTGATGGCTTCCTACCAAGAGAGCCTTGAGTATACACAAGCTTGAGTTGTACTACACAGTAGAGCTTGAAAGACTATTTGCTTACTTTCAATTTAGCATAATTCTATGATAGCTACATATGTTGAGAAGCCAATCAAAGTATAAATTGTAGCACTATATATCAATCATCAAGGTATCCTTGGACATCACAGTCTTGGAGGTGATTCGCAACATGGCATTACTTCTTGCCAGAACTTCACAGGTGTTGTTTAATTTATCGTTTTGTCATCAATTTTAAATATGGTGAAGAAATTATTGCAATTTTTGTACAAATGTTTTCATATGTATTCACACACCCATAGGTACATACATGCGTGTGCATGTATGTACCTATGGGTGAAGAAATTGGTGAAGAAATTGTTGCAATTTTTGTACAAATGTTTTCATATGTATTCACACACCTATAGGTACATACATGTGTGTGCATGTTTGTGCGTGTACACACACACACACACACACACAAAAAAGAAAATCAAAACACACCCTCACTTGAAAATACACTATACCTACAAAAATGCATGCACATGTATAAAATTCTGTGCGCATGTGCGTTCGTGTGTGCACGTGTGCACACACAATCACTCATTCAAATGTAAGTAAGCAAAGCTAGAGATTATAATTAAATATACTTCTAATGGACATGTGCGCGCGCGTGTACACACACACACAGACAGTAAGGAATTTTGACATAGTGCATATGTATATTGGTTTATTTGTTACATCCATACAATGAAATGTAGGGTTTTGTGATAAATACAATAGGGGATAATATACTACAAACGTGGTGATGGTTTTAAATCTATAAGTTTTATGGACACACCCTCTACATTTATAGATACATGCATATTCACAATAATATTTTTGTTGTGAATTCAACGTCTTGAGAAGATGTTCTCAACTTGTGTGATTACAAAATAAGAGATTGTTGGGAGTTAAAACTCATTTCTATTAAATGGTGATTATTTTTTGCTCTCTCCTTCTCTCTCTCTCTCTGGATAATTTACCTCATTATTGGAGAATGCAAGATGCTATGCATTGCTAGATGTGACAACTATAACACGTGGATGGGGGGCGCTTTACACCTGTCACCCATTCAATACATGATTAATTCTAACTATGTGTTTTCTAGTTGGTTGGCAGGTGAGTCTTTCATCCCTCATCTAGGAATGCTTGTGGCAGAAAGCATCTCCTACAAAATCCAATTTCTTTGTGAATTTATCTTTGTAAAGCTGATTAACACTAGAATGGTAACATGACACTTTTATGTCCTTGGACACTTTTGTGTCCTGTTAAGTGACCATTTTGATTGAATTATTTGAAGAGTATGAAAATGAATTTCTAGGTGCTATATATCCACAAAGTTGCCTTATGAGCTGAAAAAAACTTAGCATTTTCTTTTTAGTATCGATCTCACCATTAACCTTACTCTTGCACAACATTTTTGAGCCTAAACTGTGTGAGCGGCCTTTTTTTCAATTTTTGGCAACTATACTACTCTAAACTTCATGTTTGTGAGGTTTAGATGGCTAGAGGTTAGGCCTTCATAGTTCTCAACATGTTTTGATGCTTGTAGGGAGAGCTAAATGTTAAAATTGAAAGTTATGACCGATTTATAAGAATTGCATAATCCTGTTTTTTGGCCAAAATTAGCACTTTTATGATTTTTTTGGTGGCTTTCTTGATATCCAAATTCCATTTTGAGTGTGTAAGTGTAATGTATAACATAAAGCTAATCTTCCTTGAGTTTTGCGGGACCTAATATGCTATATAGCATAGTATATGATGATGGTTGAGTTTTTTGATTGCTGAAGAATATGATACATTTTAGAGTAGCAAGTATAACTTTCTCAATATTGCTAGTTTCTTAGGCCAATTGTGTGTATTTTGTAGGTAGTAACCATATCTAATCATAGACTACAAACTTGGCTAGATATTGAGTAGTTTTTATGGGTTTCTAGAGGTCATAATGCTAAACCCAGTTTTTTCATGTTTGCTGTATTTAGCACTTTATCATTGCCCCCAAGGTTCCAATTGTAAGAGATCCATTATCCTTTTGACATGCTCCATGGCTCCTTTTGAATCCAAAGGTCCAAAGGAAACTAAGAAAACATGCATATAGTATCTGTATTGAGCGTGACTATAGAAACTTTGATGATAGGTCCGCAGAATGGCAAAAATGCAACTTTTTTGTACCTATTTTTTTTGACCAAAAAAAAATTAGTGAGGTAAAAGCAACCATATGTTTTGGTCACCAACCCATTGAAGTTAACGGGGCATTTTATCTCATGTCCTACAAAAATCCCCAGTCTTATTTATATGCAATCAACCGTAAGAAATTGCTGTTTTAGGCAAAATGCACTGGTCCATCAACTTTGGAGGCTTGTAGTGACCAAGGTATGAGAAAAATTACAAGTTTCTCATTTTTTTTCATAGGTAGTAGTTATTGAACTATAAGCTCATAAAAGGATTTTTCCAAATTAGTGGATCTACTATGGTTTTGGAAATTTTTCCCAAAACCCTGAAAGGACACTTTTATGTCCTGTTAGGTTACCATTCTAGTGTTAATGCTATGTTCTTTTGTAATTTATGATCATAAAGATAATTTATTTTGTATTGAAACTTCAATCTAAATTGTATTTAAGCATATGATTCCAATTGTGGTTAGGATTAAAACATCACACACACACACACACACACACACACACACACCGTACTGGCTACGGATTTAGCACGTTGACAGTGTTACCCCAGGGCTGTTTATTGTGCGGTGATACACTCGCATACACACACATATGCACACGAGTGTACTGCAATATGATAGCAATGAAACGCCACTACATTGGTTTGCATTTGCATCAGAAACTTGGAGGTTTCTCTCTAATCATACACAGTTGCGGCAACATTCGACACATCAACCTTCTCCGCCGGAAGCAATCTACGACATCTTTACCATGGCTGGAACTTCAAACCAGGTAGACTCTTTTAGTCTATTGAGATTGGTTTTTCCTCATCTTAAAAAATGCTTTTTAGTAAAATGTGACAAAAACTAATCTCATGAACAAAATAAGGACTTGCTTTGATGTTTAGGAATATTTGTATTGCACAAATATATGTATGAAAGTGATTATAGCAGGCAGTTGTGTGATACCGATTAATACGAAAAAGCTGTATTCTGGTTTTATTTTTTATGGTGCTCATTACCTTGTATCAAAAGACGTGATTTTCTCTTTAAAAATTTTAGTCTAAAGGAAAGAGATGTGTATATGTGGCTTGAGCGCAATCAAGATTCATATTTGGAGTAAACAAGAAACCACACTGACAAAACTAAATACGAACATAAACTAAGAAAAAAAGTGATCGGCAGTTTCAAGTATATTAAATATTCAAAATATCAAGATTTTGGTGCATTATGACAATGTTGTATGCTAATGATCAATAAAAAGACAACAGAGATGAAACTCATATTGAAAAACCATGAAGGTGTGCAAAATCCTCGATGTGAGATAACCATGCATGGTTAGATAAATGGAATTATTTTTGAGAAAAACATTTAAAAACTGAGGAAACTCTGCTAAAATTTTCAAAAATTCTAGGAAACTTAGTGATTTGGTAAGTTCGTACAAACATAAAAGGGTGTTTCATAAGAGATAAGTTTTTAAGCATAGAATTCCTATAAAAAGGTGAAAAACATAAGAGATGATACTTAGAAACTTCTGTGCTCATGTAGAAAGAGTACATGAATGCTTTCCTGTTTGATAGGATGACCTTTAGTTACCTCACCCTCCTCCTCAAAATAAAAAAAGAAAAAAGAAAAACCCCTTCCTGTTATCATAAATTTGATTGTATTTATTATGTGAAGGGCAATACATGTACTCCACTCCCAGGACATAAACTTCTTTGGAGGATGCTAGTTAGAATATGAATAAATTTGAATATTTATCCAATGGAAAACCTCGACTGTCTGCCATAAGGGATTTCCCAGAAGGATGCTGACTAGGGCTTCTCAACAAACCTGAAGTATCCATAAAACTAGATCATACCATAGCAACAAAAACCATTATGAAATAGATTATGCCAAAGCGGAAAGCAGAAAACCTACCTCCTAATATACACAAGGGGAGTGAGGGGGTCTAGGGCTATGGGAAAGCGATAACAAGGAGAATGAGTTGTTTGAATACATGTCTTCCCATCGAGGTAGTCCAAGTTCTAACTGGATGTTTTTTTGTTGGATGGTGGGAGGTATAGACCTATTCTTTCCTTGTTCAATCTCCTACCAGAAACGGATGTACCGAAATAATTTCACTTTATAGAAAAAGTGCTATGTCTCATGTCATTCAATTGAAGTTTGTCATGTGTTAGTATATGGTTCTTAAATGAAGGGATTTCAAATATAAACTCTCTTCTTGTTTCCTGAGATGTCCTTGGTCGAACAACCAGCATATATTGAACTTGACTTCATTCATTTTTATTGCTTAATTTGATATATAAAAATCTCTTTCAGGTTGGCTAGATAGCATCTTTAGCAGGCCTTGGTTATTTTGAATAAAAAGACATCCCTATCCCCCCTATCGGTACCCAATGTTTACTTGCATGCTTTAAAGGGATGGAATTTCACAAGCGTCTTCTAGATTATGAAAAAAAGGCATTTTAAGAACAACAATTCTCGGCTTTGAAAACTGCCTCAGTAAATGATTTGTTAAAATTCCTAGCTTTAGCAAGGAAAACCCTACTCAATTAAATATTTTCTTAGGCACCTTCTTGGCCTCCTTATGCTTTATTGATGCCCAAGACTCTATTGATTTGGTGTTTTACTTTCTTCCTTACCCACTATTGCTAACAAACTTCATTTCATAAACAACCTCCCTATTCTCCCTACTGAAATTAGACAATCTCATGAAGTTATAAACCCTCTTTTAGATCTTGATCTTTAGAGCAAGATGAGAAGGATGCCCTAGGCTTCACATATAACCCCACTTTTCAAAAAATAGAGAGATCTATGCCCATACATTTTTTGAAATTATTCCACTTCTTCCCCATAGAAAAATTGAATTGGATGCCATCCGTCTAGAAAATAAACTTTGGGACTTTGAGATCTTGAATGAGTGTGCACCCTTTACCCTTGAATCTTTAGCTCTACTCTGCAGTCTTCCTCCTGAGGTGGTGGAACAATGCAAAACTTCAGCCTTACAAGCTAAACACTTACTATCATAGGATAAGGTTTTTACTTTGAAACAGACCAAGCTGTCACACATTAACACTAAGAAGTGTGCAAACATATTTTTGGTTGCACGTACAAAGGGTTTATCACTCAACGACAAAGAAAACGACATCCGAAAATTCCTAAAAGATTGTTGGAATACGTACAGGTCCTTCATAAAGTGTAATTCCAAACAGAATCCAGGGTCTAACTGCCCCTCAATGATCATATGGTTTGACCACCTTCTGTGGTTTGTATTTCAAAACCTTCCAAGATTTTTTCCTTACTGTTTTGGACCTGCACAAGTGTATGCTTTTATCAGCTGGATAACTTTATTTCCCATTGAGGTTTGACATGCAATGGTGGTTTTCTGTGCTATTCATGAGCATTTATTAGATGCAGCCAAAGGCTTGGTATTATATACACCAGGGACACCATTTCTTCCTAGAGTACAACATCATCCACTGGGACAGACCATCGACACTATTTTCAAGCCTTTAAAGAGTAAAGAGCAATTAAAAAGGATTCCAAGCACTCCCGGAAATACAACCTCATCGTCAAAATAACCAAGGCAGTTTCGTGGTTCGGAAGATCTTGGAGATACTCCTAGAATGTTGGAATATAGCACAAAAAACCAGGTACGACATCTATCCACACAAAAAAATGGTTTACATTGTTTTAAACAAGCTAATAAAGTAAATAACAGATTCATTCATTTAACTTTTCACAATAAGTTTATGGATTTCATACACCCACATATGTTCTTTGACAAATTGCTAGAAGATCTTGGATTTTAAAAAAAACTAGAGGATTTTTGTATCAGTTTTGGCTGAAAATATACGAATAGTATTGGACAATATTTGTGTAAACCTTTTAGCACCTTTGCAGATCCATTTGATATCACAGAACCTTATGTTTGCACAAACCAAAAAAGATTTAGTGGCTTCTTGAGAGATTTTGGTACTTATGGTAAACATGTTTTAACTACTCCGCCTACCTTTATACGACATTACCTACTTAGAGATATTATAACCAAAGGTTTCAACCATATTCCCCTTGTCCCCATACATTTACAATTAGTCATGGACGAATTCAAACTTGGGTGGGGAAAACTATGCCACATGCTCAACATAAAATGTACACTCGATCACTTGCACCCTTGCGGGATTCACCATGGAAAACTTATCGCACCACGTAAGTGCATGGGAGGGGTTTTTTTTAAAGAAGTTGCATAAGCGTATAAGTTAGGGACATGCCCCTAATAATTTATCTCCCAAGCTTAAAAATAATGGAGGAGGTATCTTTTTTTTTTTTTTTTTTTTGGGGGGGGGGGGGGGGGGGAGGAGTGAGAAAATGTGAAAATGAGAGAGGTAGTTTTTGTGTTTCAAAATCATGGCTTCCCAAAAGAGTCTGCCCTCGAACTTGTGAGTCAATAGCTACAAAGATACATGCAAGAAATAACACTGCTTTGTATCAATTGTTTGTTTTGTGATTGTAGTTCATTTGTTGAGGGATGAAATCTATAAAGAGTTTGTATAGATGCAAATTTACACAGAGAACCTAACACAACTTTATAACCATGTTTCTTGAGTAATATAGATGGGGCAGAATCGTCCTAAAAAATATGGCATATAAATTATGTGTATCACAGGTTCTTCCTCTCATTTATAATGCTTCAAGTATGAGCGTTGCCTAAAATGATCTACAAAGATTGTGGTTTATGTTCACATCTAACGGGTTCACACAAACCCGAATCAAATCACTAATCATACACTTTTTATCAAAAGGAAACTTTCCAGGCATAAGGTTTGATATTCAATCCTTAATAAACACACTAAATTAACCATTTTTGGGGAAAAAAACAAAAACACTAATAAACAACCATCTCATAGCTGGTTTATGTGCAGGGCAGTAACCAACACGAAGATGACCTACAGTAAAGAGCAAAGTATGCGGTCAACACAAAAATACAAAGGTGTTTTGTATTTATGCTTTTTATGCTGCATTTCAATAAAGACAACCATCTACTACAAACTTTGCGCTTCTATCGGTGATGAATATGAAAAATGTATCTATACGTTTGACTTAGAGATACAGTTATATACTATCTCCTGTGTTGGATATAAAACCTCCCAGTCTGAAACATTTTTCATCAGTATTGTATGAGTTTCATATGTTGTAATCCTATGCTTGCCCAAGGCAATTAAGGAATCTCTCTCTCTCTCTCTCTCTCAAATTCCTTCCTTTCTTCCAGTAAATAGTTCTTCTCCTCTATCTCTAACATGCTCATAATAAAAAATCACAATACTAGGATATATTGTAAAAATGATAGGGGATATGTCTACTTGGTGGACTATCCCCCACTAAGTGAGTATATCGCCAGGGTTGGGGTGGCTCTCTCTCTCTCTCTCTCTCTCTCTCTCTCTCTCTCACACACACACACACACACACACACACACACACACACACACACACACACACCCAACAGTTGCAGTTCTCTTTCTCTTCTATTGCATTGTGCATGCAAAGCCTCTCTCTCTCTCTCACACACACACACTCTCTCTCTTATGACCAAAAGGTGGAAAAAAGCAACTCTCCTTCTTCCTCATATTTCCCTCCCCCCCCCCCCGCACCATTTTTTATCTTGGGCTATCACTCTCTCCCTCTCCCTCTCCCCTCTACCTCTCTCAAATATCTCTCTCTCTCTCTCTCTCTCTCTCTCTCTCTCTCTCTCTCTCTCTCTCTCTCTCTCTCTCTCTCTCTCTCTCCTCTCTCTCTCTAGCTTCTCCACAATTTTTAGCTCCAAGGTTTTTCCTTTTAGTCCAACTCCCTCGCACCCCCCCTTATTAGATCTCGCTTATTCTGCAAGGCTAAAAAAACACAAAAAAAAACCTCGACCAAAATATCCATAATAGTTTGCTCTATAAACTTTTTCTTTTAATTCAAAAATCCATCAGGAGGTTTTGAAATTTCTTAAAAAACACACATGAACGACGTAAAAACAACACAACTTCATTCTCTCCCTCTCTATCTCTCTCTCTTTCTGAACTGATACCAAAGATAAAAAATAAAAGATAATACTATTCCCATCTCTCTCTCTCTCTCTTCTCTCTCTCTCTCTCTCTCTCTCTCACTCTCCTTCTCTCTCGCTCTCTCTTTCTCTGTCTATCTCACCCTTTAAGTTCATCTAGAAACCTCTCAACAGGAGGCTATTATTTCCCTTCCCATTTTCTCGATCTCCCTCTCTTTAGTTTCTCTCGAAATGAAATAGTGTGTTAGAGAAAAAAATTTCCCCATCTCTCCCTATCTCTCTCTCTCTCTTTCTCTCTCTCCTCCCTCTCCCTCCCACAAACTAAACGGCATCACCTTGGATAGCTAACTACACATGGGTGCAATCAATAACCAAAATATATTTTAACAATGGTCGTAGCTTACAAAAAACAAACACTGCATTCACTGTAACACACCCCGAAGGCGTTTTTTGCACTTACTCTGAGCCTATGCTACAAGCCTGTCTTACTATGCCTTTGGGCACAAATTGATAGCTGCATCCACCCCTCTGTGAGCACACACACCCTCATACACACACAAACACACACGCACACACACCATCCCTGCTGTGAAAATCTCTCTCTGACAGATTTACCCTGCTGGCTATTTTGTATATGCGCTCCCTCTCAACCTACACTACCTCAAGTCTTACTAAACCTTCAAACACACTTATATCCGCATACCTCTGTGAGAACTGACCCTCTCTCTTTCTCTCTCTCTCTCTCTCTCTCTCAACACACACACACACACACACAAACACACACACAAGCACACACTTACAGGCTACGGATTTAGCACGTTGATAGTGTTACCCCAGGGCTGTTTATTACGTGGTGATACACTCGCATACACACACATACGCACACGGGTGTACTACAATACGCTAGCAATCAAACGCTATTACATTGGTTCGAATCTGCATTGAAAGCTTGGAGGTTTCTCTCTAATCACACACAGTTGCGGCAACATTCGACACATCAACCTTCTCTCTTGGAACAATCTACAACATCTTTACCATGGCTGGAACTTCAAACCACGTAAACTCTTTTAGTCTACTGAGATTGGTTTTTCTCATCTTAAAAAAGTCTTTAAGTAAAATGTGACAAGAAATAATGTCATGAACAAAATAAGGACTTGCTTTGATCTTTAGGAATATTTGTATCGCACAAAATATGTTTGAAAGTGTTTATAGCAGGCAGTTGTATGATGCCGATTAATCTATGAAAAAGCTGCATTCTGGTTTTATTTTTATGGTGCTCATTACCTTGTATCAAAAAAATACGATTTTCTCTTTAAAAATTTCAATTTAAAGAAAAGAGACGTGTATGTGCTTGAGCGCAATCAAGATTCGGATTTGAAGTAAACAAAAAACCATACTGACAAAACTAAATAAGGACATAAAATGAAAAAATTGTATAGGCAGTTTCAAGTATATTAAATATTCAAAATATCAAGATTTTGGTAAATTATGACAATGCTATATTCTAATGATCAATAAAAAGACAATAGAGATGAAACTCATATTGAAAAAGCATGAAGGTGTGCAAAATCCTCGATGCTAGGTGACCATGCATGGTTAGATAAATGGAATTATTTTTGAAAAAAACATAAAAAAATAAAGAAACTTTGCCAAAAATTTCAAAATTTCTAGGAAACTTAGTGATTTGGTAAGTTTGTACAAACATAAAAGGGTGTTTCATAAGAGATAAGTTTTTAAGCATAGACTTTTTATGAAAAGGTGAAAAAACATAAGAGATGATCTTTAGAAATTTGTTCGCTCATGTAAAAAGAGTACATGAACGCTTTCCTGTTTGATAGCATGACCTTCAGTTACCTCACCCCTCCTCCTCAAAGTAAAAAGAAAAAAAAAAAAAACCCCTTCCTGTTATCACAAATTTGATTGTATTTATTATGTGAAGGGCGATACATGTACTCTACTCCCAGAACATAGACTTTCTTTGGAGGATGCTAGTCAGAATATGAATAAGTTTGAATATTTACTCAATGGAAAACCTCGACCGTCTGCCATAAGGGATTTTCGAGAAGAATGTTGACCAGGGCTTCTTAACAAACTTGAAGTATCCATAAAACCAGACCATACCATAGCAGCAAAAAAGCCATTATGAAACAGATTATGCCAACGCGGAAAGCAGAAAACCTACCTCCTAATATATACAAGGAGAGTGAGGGGGTCTAGGGCTATGGGACAACGATAACAAGCAGAATGGGTTGTTTGGATACCCGTCTTCCCATCAAGGTAGTCCAAGTTCTAACTGGATGCTTTTTGTTGGATAGTGGCAGGTATAGACCTATTGTTTCATGGGTTCTGAAGCTCATTCGGTCTCCTACGAAAAACGGATGTAGCTAAAAAAATTTCACTTTATAAAAATGTGCTCTATCTCATGTCATTTAATTGATGTTTGTCATGTGTCAGTTATGGTTCTTAAATGAAGGGATTTCAAATATAAACTCTCTCTCCTTGTTTCTCGGGATGTCCTTGGTCACACAACCACCATATACTAAACTTGACTTCATTTATTTTTATTGCTTACTTTGATATATAAAATCTCTTTCACGTTGGCTGGATAGCATCTTTAGCACGCCTTGGTTATTCTAAAGAAAAAGACACATCCCTATCCCCCCTATTGGTACCCAATGCTTACTTTCATGCTTTAAAGGAAGAATTTCACACAGCGCCTTCTAGATTATGAAAAAAAGGCATTACAAGAACAACAACTCGTGGCTTTGAAAACTGCCTCAATAAATGATTTGTTGAAATTCCTAGCTCTAGCAAGGAAAACCCTACTCAATTAAATATTGCCTTATGGACCTTCTTGGCATCCTTATGCTTTATTGATGCCCAAGACTCTGCTGATTTGGTGATTTACTTTTCTTCCTTACCCACTATTGTTAACTAACTTTATTTCATAAAGAACCTCCCTATTCTCCCTATTGAAATTAGACAATCTCATGAAGTTATAAACCCTCTTTTAGAGCTTGATCTATTAGAGCAAGATGAAAGGATGCCGTAGGTTTCACAGATGACCCCACCTTTAAAAAAACAGAGAGATCTATGCCGTAGGTTTCACCAGATCACCCCACCTTTAAAAAAACAGAGAGATCTATGCCCATACATTTTTTTGAAATTCTTCCACTTCTTCCCCACAGAAAAATTGAACTAGAAGCGCGATCACTTTTAGAAAATACACTTTGGGATACTTTTTTTCTTTGAGATCTTATTGAGTGTGCAAACCTGTGGTTGCACTTTTTATCCCTGACTCTTTTAGCGCTACTCCTGCCAAGTCTTCCTCCTGAGGTGTGAACCACATGCAAACTTCGGCCTTAA
>NW_028221440.1:161703-218876 GCF_014529385.1 Adiantum capillus-veneris
TGGGAGGGCGGGGGTGGGGGGGTGGGGCGGGGGGGGGGGGGGGGGCGGGCCGGGGGGTGGGGGGGGCCGGGCGGGGGGGGGAGGGGAAGGGGGGGGGGGGGGGGAGGGTGCGGTGGAGGGAGCGGGGGGGGGCGGGGGGGGGAGGGGGTGGGGGGATGGGGGGGGTGGGGGGGGGGGGGGGGGGGAGGGGCGGGAGGGGATGTGGTGGGGGGGGTGGGGGGGGGGGGGGGGGGGCGGAAGGGGGGCGGGGGCGGGGGGGGGGGTGGGAGGGGGGGGGGGGGGGGGGGGGGGGATGAGGGGGGGGGGGCGGGGGGGGGGGGCGGGGGGGTTGGAGGGGGGGCGGCGGGGGGGGGTGGGTGGGGTGGGGGGGGGGGGCGGGGGGGGGGGGTGGGGGGGGCGGTGGGGGGGGGGGGGGGGGGGGAGGGGGCGGGGGCGGGGGGGCTGGGGGGGGGGGGCGGGGGGGGGGGGGGGGGGGGGGGCTGGGGGTGGGGGGGGGGGGGGGGGGCTGGGGGGCGGCCTAACGGGAGGTCGGGGGGTGGGGGGGGGGGGGCGGGGGGGAGGGGGGGGGGGGGGGGGGGGGGCGGGGGGGGGGGGGGGGGGGGGGGGGGGGGTGGTCCTTACAGGATTTTGCGCTACTGGTGGATAATCCCGTCATCGCTATCCGGTCATCGGTCTAGCTCAACATCGTTTGAGGGCCAAGCAGAGGAGCAGCAAGTGGGGTGAGGGCATCTCCTTTTCTCACTGGCTGTGAAGGTTGGGATGCATGCGTTCTGTGTGGGCAGAGCATTGAAGGTGAGCACAAATTTTTTTCTCGCTGAAGGGTTGGATGCATGGGTTCCATGCATGCTTTCTGCAAGCATCTCAGGGCTCGACCATGGGGTTATGCATGAGCTTGGCCATGTGAAGAAAGGGAGTGCGTTGTGTGGCTGACTGTGTGTGTCTCTGTGTGTGTGGGTGTGAGAGAGAGAAATAGAGTGAATTATTGTCATGCTTTTCATGAGCTAATTTGGCTTGAGGTTGTGGCTAGGGGATGGCTCACTCACCTGCTAGAAAGGGAAGAGAACATGGCAAGGGGTGGTTGCTCTCGCTTCACAAGAGGAAAGGCCGATGTAGAAGGGGCTACTTCTCAACAAGGAGAAGTCCACGGAAGCACACCTTGCATGAGATGGGCACACCCTCGAGCCTAAACATCCGTCCGCAAAAGAAGTTGGTGGGCTCAAGGGAATGTGGAGTTGAGACAGAGGATGTAGCAAAGGGAGAAGCACAGGAGGTATTTGAGGATCTTCCAAAGCAAGAAGAGGCAGCCAACATCCAAGAACCAAAAGTCTATTTAGAGATTGAGCTCCCTGATGGACGGCTAGCACGCCAATGCCACGCAAGTGCTGATTGCCCAAAGCGATCGGCCTTCATCTTGAAAAGAACGGATGATGATGTCTCACCTCAAGACTTTCCATGGAATCACTGTAGAGATTGAAAAGCGCCCTGGAGGTCGCCCCCTCCACAAAGAAGCTGAGAGAAGAGAAAACCTCATGCCTAATCTGGAAGTGAAAGCTTGGCATTAAGCAGCTTTAAAGAGATTTGGCGACAAGGATAGGAAGTTTAGGCAAAATTGTAAAAGGTGTCAGCGCATCACGCGCATACGGGCTCACCAAGTATGGAAGGACCTCGGAAATCAGTACAAGCACATGTCAAAGGCCGCTTTTATTGAGGAATTTGTGGCTGGGAAGATGCGAGACTACATGGCAGTCAAGGCTCTCCGGCTGGCAAAAATTCAAAAGCGCATTGATGAAGGTTACAACACACATGTAAGTTTCCGATTTGTCTAATTTGATTTTCTTTTGTCATCAATTTTCATAGTATGTTTGCACACCATGTTTGATTAGTTCATTAATTTCTACTAATTCTCTAACTACCATGCTATGGACATTCACAGAAGAGGATGCATGATATTCCTCCTTGGCTTGAGGCAGCCTTGGAGGACACTGACAATGAGGACCCTTTCCAATATGCTCCCGAAGGAGAGGACGACAATGAGAATTATGAAGACAAGAGAGAAGAGGGCCCAGAACTTGCAGAGACATTAAGCAATCTTAAGCTCGATGAGGATGTATGTGTCTAGGATTTGTAACTTTTGCTTTTTTGTGCATAAGTAATTTTGTTTAGGTGTTGAGAGCGGTGAAAAAAAATCCAGCATGCTGATGTGTTCTAATAAATGTGCATTCATTTCTAGCCTACATTGCTTGCAACTCCAACAAAGAAAAAGCTTCTGATTCAAGAGGGAAGACACAAGAGAAAGCTATTGAAATAGGCTCTCCTGATGATGCATCTTTGTCGGCTCTCCTATTTTATGTCAGTAATAACCAGCTGACAGTTGAAAAAATAGGCCATGAAATTAGCCCTGCCACTCCGACACGTAGTAATCGGGCCTTGTACAGGTGGCTTTTGTCAACCATCCCTATGTTCACAGTTTTCTAATTGTTTGATACTCACTATGTTCATGATTGTGGCATGTTGGATGTAGATTCTCTTCACATGTGCCTATGTCGCTCAACTCTCTTCGCTTTGGCCTACGAGTGGACATTGATGATCAGGCTCTATGCTTCATCTTATCAAATAAAGCATCCACGCGCACGATGAATCTATTTGCAATGTAATCACCGCCATGTTTTTGTTATTGAGTGGTATGCATTATGGTGAGCAAACATGTGCTTAACATACTCACTTTTACAGGTGGATGGAGTACACACTAGGCTCAGATGTCCTCATGCAAGTGATGCTTGTGGACTCTATGTGGTATTCTGTTGTGGATGCGACTTTGGGCAAGCAAGATTCCATGCGGGTCTTACATAACTTCTTCGGGGAGAGGGACTTTGGTGAATGCGTGCTTACATTTTTTCCAATCATTTACAGGTGGTTTGTAAGGAGAGAACAAAGGGCTGCTAGATATGCTACATTGTGGATTCTCATTGACATGCTGATGTTGTCTCTCTTTGCAACAGGGAGCATTGGACATGTTGTGTTATGTATCTTGCCACACATGCAAAGACTGCTGGGCTACGTAGGAGAAAGAACCACATTCTCTACTATGACCCACTTGGGTGGATGACCATGATGGATATTGTAGCTGTTTTGCACAGGTACATGGGTTGAATTTGTTCATCATAGCTTGGGGAGGTCGGTATATGAAACAAGTTGATATGACTATCAATGGTTTTTTATCTTGCTTGTTATGAATATGCAGTGCTATGGAGGCGATGGCCCAAGGAGTAAAAGCTCATGATGTCCAACATGCATTGCTTGAACCTGCCACCAAATTTGAGTTAAAAGTGTTGAAAGCATGTCTCCTTGTGCTCTCTCATGCTTGGAAAATTTAGGGCATGTTAGTCATGTTAATGGTTTGATGCTGCAGGGCCCAATTCAACCAAATGCGATTGACTGTGGGTTTTATGTCATGGCAGCCATTCGCTACATAATTCAGTCTTGCTTGCAGGAGAAGAGCAAAAGCTGGGTATGCTTAGAGTGTGTGTCGAGTGCTATCTTTCTACCATATGCATCTGGATATTAATCTCCTTTCTAATTTCCTTCAATCCTCTTGTGTTTGTCGATGTTGTGTAGGTGAAGAAGACATGGTTCATACACGATGATGTGTTGGCATTGAGGCAAAGCCTCCATAGTTGGTGCTTAGATATAGTGGGGGGGGAATGAGATTATGGCTGGTCACCATATGTGTTGCATTTTGCGCTAGAGGGAGCCAGGTCTATGGCCATTTTGTAAAACAACCAATGACACTTTATGTATGATCGGGTTTAGGGCGAGGTTTTGTGTCAGTCTATGCACAATGGTTTTGTATCAGCCTACATGTAATGTCCAGGGTTTGTGTCGATAAAGTATGTATGGCGAGTTTTATGCTGCAATATTCGTTCAAAGAAAGCAAATCATTGGCTACTGACTATGTTTATGTGGGCTTGTTTATGGCGGCTAGCCACATCCGAGATCCATATTTTGTCTATGTGCAGGTTCAGGACTATGTTTGATGTATGTGGGAAGTGGCCATGTTTATGTATACAAGCAGGTTTGTTACGGTTGGGTTTATTTATGTTTGCAGGTTTTTGGCTACGTCCGGGTTTAGTTCCATGTGGGGCTAGTGGCCATGTTTGTTTATGTTTGCAGGTTTATTTCCACGTCTGGGTTTAGGTGTGGCCAGTGTTTATGGTGTAAGCGGGCTGTATCAGAGTTTTATGCTTGAGCTCGATCGAACCCCGATTCCTCATCCATTTCTGGACATGCATCTAGTCCAGCTAAATTATTATTTATGGTGATGTTTGATTTTTATTTCCTGTTGAGTAAAATTTATGGCAAGGTCCGATTCTGTCTAAGGCGACTCCCCGATTATGTATGTCTATGGCGACTCTTTTCTTTATGGCGAGGTTTTGTAATGTGTTCCTAGTTTGTGGTGCATTGTCCTTTGTGACGAGCTTTTGGTGCAATGTTTCACGTTTATATCTGGATCTATAATAGGTGCTCGGTTTTGGGTTGGTTTATGGCTATGTCTGAGAGCCATGTATGTTTTAGGTGCTCAGTTCTGGGCTCAGTTTCTTTTTGTATGCAGGTTTATGGCGAGGTCCGGGTTTAGTGATCGGATGTGATCAACGGCCATGTTTATTTCTGTATGTAGGGTTATGGCTTCGTTCGGGTTTAGTGATCGGATGTATGGTTGTTGGGCCATTTTTATTTCTGTATGCAGGTTTATGGCTTCGTCCGGGTTTAGTGATCGGATGTATGGTCAACGGCCATGTTTATTTCTGTATGCAGGTTTATGGCTTCGTCCGGGTTTAGTTATTATATGTACTCTTTGATAAGCCAATGTTTATGTGTATATTAGTGGTCCAACAACCTTTTGTTATACTGATGCATTCTGACCACAATTTATCCTTTTTATCTGGTACTCATGTATATATGACTTATCGCGAGTTCCTACAATCAAGGTTTAGTCTTTTGTTTAATAAGGTTGCAGTCCATTTCGAGTCTCCTATAACTGTCATGTAACACAAATGGCTCGATCAATTTGATGTTATGGTTTGTACTGACTCTAGGTTTATGGCATTATGGTGAGTTTCGATGGTGTATGGTTGTTGGGCCATGTTTATTTTTGTATGCAAGTTTATGGCTTCGTCCGGGTTTAGTGATCGGATGTGGTTGTTGGGCCATGTTTATTTCTGTATGCAGGTTTATGGTTTCGTCTGGGTTTAGTGATCAGATGTATATTCAACGGCCGTGTTTATTTCTGTATGCAGGTTTAGGCTTCGTCCGGGTTTAGTTATTATATGTACTCTCTGATAAGCCAATGTTTATGTGTATATTAGTGATCATGTAATACAAATGGATCGATCAATTTGATGTTATGGTGACTCTAGGTTTATGGCATTATGGCGAGGTTCGATTGGTGTTTGTGCCGAGCGACTCTAGGTTTATGGCATTATGGCGAGGTCCGATTGGTGTTTGTGCCGTTGCAGTCCATTTCGAGTCTCCTATAACTGATCATTTAACCCTAAACCGGCCTCGATCAATTTGATGTTATGGTTTGTGCTGACTCTACATTTATGGCATTATGGCGAGATTTGTTTTTGTGTGTGTCATGTCCCAGAGTATGGCGAGGTTTGAATGGTGTTTGTGCCGACCCTACATTTATGGCATTATGGCGAGGTTTGTTTTTAGTGTCATGCTGGGTGTGTGTGAGCTTTTTGCCAATCAATTTATGGTCATGTCCGAGATTATGGCGAGGTCCGATTGGTGGTGTTTGTGCCGACCCTACGTTTAGGGCATTATGGCAAGGTTTGTTTTTAGTGTCATGCTGAATGTGTGTGTTTATGGTGAAGTCATGCTGGGTGTGTGAGCTTTTGGCAATCAGTTTATGGTCATGTCCGAGATTATGGCAAGGTCCCATTGTGTATGGATGGAAACTATAAGGACCTTCTTCTAAGGCTGATCTGGAAGATGCAAGACCTAGCAAGAGCGAGAGCAAAAATCAGAATCCCAGAATTGGTAAAAGAATTTTTACATGGCTGATGTGCATGCATCCTAAACCTAGCAAAATCGCCATCAAGATTAGTTGAAGCATGACCCTTTTGGGCTCAACCTATAGCCCTATATAGAGATGCAAGACCTTGTGTTGATGCATTATGGTTTCATTTTACTGGTGATATCAAAGAGACAACACTTCATTGTTGCGACCACTTACGAGTGATAAAGAACAAACAACCAGATTAAGACAACCCAAATGAACTTTAGGATATCTACAAACTAGTCTAGCTTCTTGGGGACCACATCATATCAATCTAATTGTTCCAAAAACAAATATATTGCAATTGTCCAAGTCATGTTCACAAAACATACATAGCTTGCAAAGTTCCAATGAGGCATGACATATGAGGATGACCCTAAACCGCACGCAAGTCATATAAAAGTAATTCGTGTCCGCGAGGCATAGATCTTCTCATATATCCGTCCATCATCAAGCTTCACAGTGAGATGTCGTTCACAATCAATATGCGATACCTCGTGGTCACATGCTATGATAGAACCATTGGCCGGGTTCTCACCATCCCATAACTGTACAAGGTGGTTCATGATCTGGGAAGTTGAATTTGCATACATATGCTTCTGAGATAGAGGGAGCAAAGCATGGCATGTATGGCAACATACTATATTTGAGCCATCAACAAGAAGGGTTTTGCTACAACAATGCCGGCAATTAACACGTCGCCATTTCTCAAAACGCACTCGATTTCGCCCTCGCTGGTGCTTACGTTTCAAGGAACCTGTGTTTCTGGTTTTTTTTGCTGGTTCTGGACAACCTTCAACTGCCTCACCTATGCCATCAATGATACACGATAGCCTGCCATGCCCAAGCCGTATTTGTGTGACATTTGCCTGGATTTGTTTGATGCTACCCTTTCTTGGCAAGCTGATCTCCTCCGGCTCATGGAGATTCTCCAAGTTCTCCATAGAGATCTTTAATTTCTTCAGAGCAACCTCCTTTTACTGCAATGTCCACTGTGGTAATACATCAGCCAATTGTCGCAATAACTCCCTAGATTTGTCGATACAATTGACTATCTCCATGTCAACCTGCTGCAAGTATGGCCCAATGCCATTCATATCAGTATCCAGTGCTTTGTCATCACATCCACTCCCTGTTTCAAAGACTTGGGCACATTGTTGCATTCCATTGCTGGTTCCAAGGTCAGCCATTGCATGCACGCTATCCACAATAGGTAAAATTGCATGATGCATTGGAAAATAGCTTTGAAGTATTAAGCGAAGCCCATATAGATGCTTGCATTGGGAGGACACTCTGGGCAATCACAGTACGAGGATTGCATGCTCACATGGTACCAAGAGTCTGATGTCATGCTTTGAATCTTGAAGAGTAATGTAGATTCGTTCACCACCTGAAGAGTTTCAGGATTAGTCTTGTATCGTTGACATAGCTTCTCCCCAGCAGCTAGTACCTTTGTTGCACTCTTGCTTGAACCATACACAGCAAATCGTCCAGAATCCGCTGTCAATGAACATGCCATGAACTTTACTAAGAGGTAGATCGAAGAGAAAGTCCAAGGAGTGGGACAATAGCTCACCTAGCTCTTGCTTTTGCTTGAAGAACTCCAAGAGAGTTCCTCCCATCCAACTTCCACTCCTCGCATTGCCAACAAGTGCATGTAGTAGATCCAAAGCTGGCGTATTTATCCTCGCATCCAAGAGAGTATACTTGACATATTGCCATAGTCTTTCTACCAAATTCGTTGTGTCCACATTGCCATGGGGAAAAAGACGTCCAAACTTCGGCCAGCGTTCACGCCATACGCATGACTTCGAGCACCATCCATTGGAGACATAACGATGAATATTTTCATGATTGGAGTAGTCCAGCAAGAGGCGCTGAAAGCGAGCTTCAAAGTCGTCCTCGGAGTTGGAGTGCATCAAGTTACACATTGAAGAATAAACATGGTCTTGCATGTGTCTTGGCACTTGCGGAAAAGGTTCTCCACCCAAGCCTTTTTGACATGAAACCAACAGACCAGGACATGACATGCTACTTGGACTCGTTGTCCTTCACTGTGTTCAGCCCAACAAGCAGGATCATCTTTGACGGCACTCAAGATGGCATTCAATTCTTGGGGACATTTGTCTATCACAATTGCATTCGGTCGTATGCTGCCCATTCTCGAGAATATCATCCGGATGGTTAATTCAAGGGCAACGCTCTCCTGACATGTCCCAGGGTCACTTGTGCAGATCATCAACCACAAAGGAATCCCTGTACCATTTTGATTTGGCAAAACAGCTGCATAAAATGGCAACCCATAAACGTTTGTCTTGAATGTGTTGTCCACCGCCCATGCATTATGTTGTGAGAATCGAATACACATCTGAAGCATCCAATCATCTTGAATGATGACGACAAACGGCTTGTTGACGTCTTGCAAAGCATTTGGGTTGTATGGTTGCACATATGCGACCTTTCAAAAGCAATAAGCAACTAAATAAGGACATAAGTAAAAGGAAAACATAAAAATGAAGATAGGGCACTCCAAAGTACCTTCCCTGCGGCTTGTAACTTTAGAGCCTCCATGTACATTGCAGACCAATCATTCCCAGATGCACGACCTAGAGAAAACAAAATGGTTAAATAATTAAAGGGGTGATAGGAAAAGAAAATTATCTTGCTACCTTCATGCCGTAGGCTATATGCCAACTGTTGGACCTCCTTTGAGATCATGAAGAATCGAAAAGTTGTGCGATCTAACAAGGATGCTCGTTGCTTGTGGAAGTTTTCTTTTGAAACTGACATTTTGGCAACATGGCGACATGTTCCAACATCAAAATAATCCTCCATGCAACATTGAAGCACACTTGGATGAACAGGTAGATGATATAAGTCAGCCCGAGAGCCAGGAACATGGCCCTCATGCATAGCACGAAGCAAAATCGTGACCTCATGAACTCCCTCACTGAATTGAACCTGTGCCTTGAAAGGACAACCGCACTTCTTCGGTTTCCTCTCTCTACGCTTGTTTTCTCCATGATGCCTTCTTGAACCACCACGATGACAGACATAGTAGTCCTCTACCTTTCCTTCGCCTACCTTGGCTGATCTTATCTTAACAAGCCTGACTTTATGGTTTATCATAATACTCTCCAGCACATCACACACATGAAGTCTATCTGTAATAATTTTTTCACTTGGAGTTTTCTCACCGGCATTGCTCTTCCCTCCAACCTTCTGAAACATAAGCAATTCAGATTGGAGGATAGGATCCTTCTTACATACCTGACAATTTCTGACCGCATCTCTAATGAATGAAGTAGGTATGCCATGCCTTTTGATATCTGTGCACCATGCAGTTTTCATCTGATTCATAGTTTCCAACATGCTCAAATGAGCCCCTTGCTGGTCGACATGATATTGTTCTGTAATGGTTGTCCACTCCTCCTTTGGTGCAATGGCTCTGGGAGGGAGACCCTTCAAGAAGATCCTAACTGATCCATGCCGAGGGGATCCTCGGATCACAAGATTGTCTTTCATCTTGTTCCACCGTTTTACATCATGCATGCCGACATTGTGAAGCATACCCAATGTTGGCTTACAAATCCCTTGAAGATCTAATAGCATAAGGTCATAGCTCTCCCGAGAAAAGCTAAAGAAATGGTGAGAAGCATGCAACTCTGGGTCAAAAGATTGGGTCATGGGTTTCCTCCTATGGATTGAATCTGCAAGGAAGGTTGAAGGGAATTCGGTAAACTCCTTTACTTGGTCACCACCACTAGAATGGGATCCTGATTCCATGGAAGCACTACTTGAGCTTGTTGATGATGAGTTGCCTTCCTCCAACTCCTCATTCAAATCAAATATACGATATTGCTTTTGTTTCTCCCGATCCTTGAAAGCATCCAATCGTGCCTCCATCTTGCCCGGCATCCCTCGATCTCCCTCTAACTTCCAGGTTACGTTTAAGTCAATGGACTGCATAACTTGTTTTGCCTCCCAAGGTACATTGAGGTCCAGCATTTGTCTGCTCTCCATACCTGTTGTGGCTTCTTCCCTCTACCCTCCTGCCTCTCACAGATAATGCGTGGCCTCTCTGCCCAAACCCCAACAGCGTGGCCTCCCCGCCTGTCGACCCCCTGAAAAGCGTCCCAAATTCAAATTTCCACCCTGATGACATGGCACTTCCCTCAGCCTTATCCCGCTTGAATTTGGCCAGCCTGCCCAGCCCCCCCCGTTGTCCAGGTTTAGTTTTTACAGGTATGCACGGTCCAGATCCCCTCGATAAGCCCCATTCCAGTTCCCTGCCATTGATCCCCTTACCCCCCCTCTTTAAATGCTATGTGTTATATAGTCCTGAGGCAAGCCACATGTCGATGGCTTCCTCCATATATAGCGCCATCACATGCAATCGTATGCAGCAAACTACATTGGTTGCTAGCTACACCCTTAATCTGATGGTGGTAGTTACCTAATTCTAGCAGAAAAGAAGACGGGCTGCAATTGAGCAGCTACAACTCCATCTACCAATAGGTGCAGCTCAAGGGGCGAGATATTTGTTGTCCTCAATTACTGCATGAAGTTGCGCCATCTTAGTGAGCACCAAATTCCTGCTTTGACTTACCCAACAACCACCACCTGCAAGCTCGGGAAGTGCACCACAAGTAACAACCACTGCATGATGCATCAGTATGTTGTCAAATAGGCCTTGCCTGTTATTCCATAGGGCCAAGTGAAAAGTTCCTACACAGGCTCCAAGCATCAAAACCTACCTTGCACATTAAGGTGGAATCTACCTATGCTCTCTCTCTCTCTCTCTCTCTCTCTCTCTCTCTCTCTCTCTCTCTCTCTCTCTCTCTCTCTCTCTCTCTCTCTCTCTCTCTCTCTCTCTCTCTCTCTCTCTCTCTATGTGTGTGTGTGTGTGTGTGTGTGTGGAAGGCGGAGATCAGAGATGTGTCTCTCCCATTTTGTCAATGGAAAAACTTATTCCTCTGTTAAAGTTGCAACACCTCTCTCCTCGTATAGCTGTCACATTGGTGCTTATTGTAATTCTTGCAAAGATATAATAAGACGGAGCAGTAATGCCCTCATTTGTGCCCAGGCTCTCCACTTTTGAGTGCGTTCACAACATATCGACGTCCGGCACCAGCCACCGCCTCCAATTCAGCCACACATTCTAGCCACGAAGCCGATCTCCTCACCTCCACTACCTCGTGGTTTCCTTCAACTTTTGCAAGTCGGCGACTACATTATGCATAATCATGTCAACTTGTAACTGCCTCATCCTTCAAGGCTCCACTATTTGCCGCCAAACCCTATAGACCACAACAAAATGGTAGGCATTTTTGCAACCACTCCACCGAGATCCATGCTAGTGTTCTTACTGACCATTTTGCCACTTGGACATTCATTGCCTCAAAATGTCGATGGCTCCCTACCATCTAATCCTACTTTCCTACCTACTGTGGAGAAAAACTACCCTCTACTAGAGTTTCCAGCGGTCGATACACCCTCTCAGCAAGGCACTAGAGTAAGCTCAATCACAAATGCTTTGTCTTCAATAGTGGTGGTGCAAAGAGACCCAAAGACAAAGGATAAAAAGCCTTTCAACTTGAAGAAGGATTTGGAGTGGTCAACCACAAGGGTCGTGTGCTTGATTGACTTATTTTAGGAGAAGTGGACAAGCCTAGGCAAAGGAAACTTCAAGAAAAAGCATTGGTCGGGCCTCACAAAGCAGATGAACTCAAAGTTTTTGTCCACATTCTCGGCCCAACAGTGCAAGAATAAATGGGATTCTCTTCGCAAGGCCTGCCAAAGAGAGAAAAGGGTTGAAGAAGGCACTGGTGCATCCTCATCTACTTGGGAATATTTTGACAGAATGTCTCGGGTTCTTGGGAGAACACCCTATGTGTGTGGCTTGGCCGGTGGCTTCAATGTGGAGTCCTTTCTACCTGGGGCATTGGAGGAGGATGACGATGACGATGATAGTGATGCAAACAATGACGATGTCACTATCACTAACGAGAGTGAACAACAAAATTTAATAGCCGCCTTCCAAGAGGGACCACCAACCACACAGATCAGTAGTATTCCAAGAACATGCAGGTGCCGAAGAAAATTCTGGTGGTAAGACTTCCGGCTCCGTTGGGGCCATCGATGCAAGAAGATATGTTGTCTCTCGGAAGCTAGCTCCTCCTTGGGTGCTGAGCTGAAGGAAGGGCTCTCCAGTTTTGTAGAAACCATAAAGGAGTTTGAGCTTCATATGATCAAGGCCAAAGTGTATCAAATTGATGCAGATTAAAGGCGTGCAAAGAAAGCTATCGAGATTCAACTTCAGATCACACGAATTTTGGCAGGTGGACAAGATGCTTGATGTCACAAGGCATCTTGTGAGGTCCTCTCTTGTAGTAATCAAGCAACAAAATAAAGCAATGTCTATGTCGTTTCTTTTAATATGGTGTCGCCCTCTATATGTCTCTCTCACACGACCCTGCTCTCTCTCTCTCTCTCTCTCTCTCTAACTCTCTTTCTCTCGCTCTCTCTCCCATACTATAGTTTGATTGGGATAGAGATAGGTTAAAGCTACAACATTGGTGGCTTAGAGCTAGAGATAGAGAGGGCAAGAATATAGAGATAGAGAGTTAGAGAGCTAGAGTGACAGCGAGATATAATGGAAATGGCCTATGAACTTTGAGAGTAGAGAAATTAGGAAATTAGATAAAGCACTTTTGGGAGATTAATTTTTTAGCATTGCGGGTGAACTTAATTGATGGTAGCAAAATAAACATGGTACTTAGTTAACTTGGCATAAACAATACTTTTTGCAAGAGAGAGAGAGAGTTTAGAGAACATGACAACAGTTGAGGACTGGATTTATGTGGAGCCGGTCCCCCCCCCAATAGGTATTTGTATTATAGTTTCTCCCATCAAGAGAGACTTGGTACAATACAATCTTTGTGCTCCTTGTGACCTAGGTGATGCAATGAAGATGGAAAGCTTCATGCATCGCGAGCATAACATAAACTTTATAGAAAGCATTAACTATCCCAAGCCTCAATCCCAAGGCCACCTTTGAAGGTGGAGAGAGCTAGCGGGGAATGAGGGTAGGGAAGAGGAAGAAGATACATTCCATAAGAGAAAGAAATAGTTCCTCACTTATCATCACTCTTCTCGCTAGCATACATAATAGCATAGTAATGAAGATGGATGATACAGAGGAGATCCTAGATGCAAGAGACAAGATCAAAAGATGGATAGCAGAGATACAAGATCCCTCTTATAAAGAATACATGCAACATGAGTTGAAGGTATTGGAATCAGTGGTCTTGCTTATGATCAAATTTGATGAAGTGATGCATAATTTTGGCCACAAAATGATTTATCTACCACTCATGAAGCAAGAAGCCATCCTTTGGAAAAGAAATAATTTGCCAGCCTTGGAACCAAACAAGAGAGGGGATTACAAAGATGTGCCTATGTCAATAGATCAAATGATGACTATCTTGGAAAATCAACCCCTCTAGCACAAGAAGTGGTTTGAGAAGCGACCAGGACAAGACTATTTACAAAAATGTGGCACAACATGGCAAGATCAACCCCACTTACTATCCAATTCCAAGATGACAATCTTGGGACAGCTACTTCAATTGTCAGAGCAAAATACCCTCAATGCTCAATTACCCATTCTTGTCCATGCCTATCAAAAACTTTCCACCAACAGAATCATAGATGGTTGTTGACCACTGGGTCAACAACATGACATAACTCAACAAAGCCTTATTTTTTGAGAGTTATGGAATGCTAAGGATTATGGTATAACATCATTTGTAATAAGTAGGTAGTCTAGTTGCAGAAGTCAAGGTGCAATGGCACTTCTAGATTGTAAATACCAAGCCATTTGACCCCTCAAACTCTATTTTTGGTTAACCTAAGGTAGCCTTAATATATAAGGTACCTAGGTCACTTTTGTAAAAAACACTCAATCATAATTAAAGTTGAGTAGCGCTGTCGTCTACTGTATGTGAGAGAGGAAGAGAGATAGTGTGAGCTTCATCCTGGCGCTACTCCCCGCTCATTCATCGCATTGTAGATCCGATTGCACCATCGGGCTAGCCTCGGCAAGAGCTACACAACAACGCCAAGCATTCCTCGCGGAACGGAGCTAACATGCTCGTGCATCTATGAGCTATTTGCAGCTGTAAGTATACCAAACAATGTCTGTTTTTTACTTGCAAGTAGTCATTAGAATGTGGCGACATAAGCTATGCATAGGTACTCATAGATTTCATTTTTGGGCACTTTCATAATTCGGCTCTGTCTTTATATACGTTTTTCGCAAATGGGTTTAGAGCAAGGATTTTGAGTGTGGAGGCTTTGGGACAGGTGTATCCTAGTGAGGGGATGGTGTTCCTTAAGTTTTGTACAATTCTGGCATTAATTAGTGAGTTTCCTTCCGTTTGTGTACATGTGGATTTGGTGGTGTAGTTGAGAGTAGTGAGATTCTAGATTGTGGTTTAGTTGTCCTTCTAGAGTGTTGTGTGTGTAGGATGGTCTCAGCTTGACAAGCTAAAGAGATTTCCTCTGTGTGCCTATCGTGTCATCTGTGTCCTTGATTGGCATTATGTTGATCTAGGTTGTGTTGCATGCACTTTATGGGTGGTGTGACTCACTCCCGCAACATTAGCAAATTGCCAGGGATACAAGGACTTAGGTAGGTATTCCTACTAACAATCGTGTGATGGTTGATTGCTTTAGTTTTGGCTAAAGAAAGCATTTTTCTTAAGTGGATCCGGAAGAGGTTATTCCGAGATCAAGTGGATAGCTAGGAAGTGAGTGTCTTGCCGAGGGTCTGCGACTAGGTAGTATTAGTTGTAGATTAGAGTAGTTGTTGGTGGTCGAGTGGTTTGTGAGCTCATAAAAGTGTTTGCTAGTCCGTGTGTGGCATTGAAGCGTTTTTCTATACATAGATGCAAAACCCCATATGATTTGTACAAGTAGCTTTAGGTAAGTGATCTGATTCTGATAAAGAGCTATTCATCATTGATCTATTTGCTAAGTGCTTGTTTGCATTTGAAATCATGAAAAAGATTGCTTTTGAGGGAAAAAATGCAATAAACAGCTTTCTGTTGATATTTTTGCATGGCTGATTGATGCTTAGCATATAAGAGGGCATGAGCAAGAGTTCTGTGTACAAAAACTGATATTCTGTAGACTTGGAGATTATACGCGTATAATGTCTCAAGGGGCATCTGGATACCTAATTTGAAAAATTTGACTACATTAGAGTGTTCAAAAGGGGGGTTTTTCCCTAAGTACACATTAAAACTAGAGTTTTGACCAACTCTTGACACCCAAAAGGCAAAATACAGAGTGTCTAAAACGGAACAAAGAGAAACTTGTGATTTAGAGCACATTTTTGCATGAAAAACGGTAGAAGTACTTGAAAACTAGTGCCTGTAAATGAATTTTGTCCAAAAATTCATCAGCAGGCATCATACGCGGATGATGTTTAAGTGGTGATTCTGGCAGCAAATTTTAACTTTTGACATTATACCCATCTTTTGCATGTTGTGCTAAGCACATACACCAAGTTTCATGTCATTTGGACATATAGATTAAAAACTGGGCGTATTTTACTCTTTCAAGGGATTTCCTTGTCAAAAAGTGGTGATTTTGAGCAATTTTGACATCCAAAATTTGTTGTAACACATATTCTTGTTGTACACACCAAGGAGCACCTAGGGTAGAAGTAGAAGTCCATTCTGACCACCTGGACATCATACGATATGATGTCTTAGAGGCCAGATATGAGGTCAAAAGTTACAACTGAGTTCACCCTTGCAATCTACAACATTTAGGAAGCATATAGGTCAAATTTCATCAAATTTGAAGCATTTTTGGGCTTGCAAAGACCATAAGACACATCTAGGCAAGTGAATGGTTGTATTGGCCATGCGTTGCTAAAAAAGTGTCCAAATTCAATCCTGAAACTTGCTGTGAGTTTCCAGTGTAGTGAGAAACCTTTGGAGTGAAATTCACTTCATTCTGACCACCCTAGACATCATATGCGTATGATGTCTAAAGGAAACTTTTAGAGACCAAAATTGAAATCTAAGCATACCATGGTGTTAAGCACCAGAAGACAAGCTCACAGATCATATTTTGTTAAAATCTGAGCACATAGACATTATACGCGTATAATGTCTCATGCAAAGATCTGAAAGTCAAATTTCACCTTTGACCACATAGGAGGGTTGGAAATGATGTTTTAAACCCGTTTGCAAAATTTTGAGCCAAAAGACTTTATACGCGTATAATGTCTTAGTGGCCAGATCTGGGTCAAAACAAACATTTGGGCATACCTCAATCTCCTAGAGCATAAAAGAAGTCCCTAGCCAAAATTTCATTCAATTTGGGGCTCATTTGAGCTTGTAAAGGCCAGAAGACAGATCTGGACAGATTCATGCTTGTATTGATCATAAGTTGCCCAAAAAAATGTCCAAATTGAATTCTGAAAGTTACTGAGAGTGGCTTGAGTGGTAAGGAATCATTGGGATAAAAGTCACCTCATTCTGCCACAAAAGACATTATACGCCTATAATGTCTATAATGTCAAAATAAAGGTCAGAATCACAAACTGAGACTTACAATGGGTAGAAGACATCAAGGGGAGTCTACAATTTAAGTTTGGAACAAATCTGAGTCAGGAGACATTATACACGTCTAAAGTCTTCAGGCATAGGTTGAGTTAAAAAAAACTATTTTGGCCATAACTTGAGCTTCCAGTATCAGATTCAAAAACCTTTTTTTTACAAAACGAAGCTCCAGAGTAGCTCTATGACTCTCAGTGTCCACCCTAAACAACAATCAAAGACCCCTGCAAGGTCAATCATTGTTGGTCAGCGCCCGAAAAAATGTTGTTTAAGGCCTCAAAAAGCATCCACAAGTTAGGGGTGTCAAAAAGTGAGAATTTTGAGAAAACGGTTATGGTTTTGGAAATAGTTTCAACTTTTCCCTAACCAAAGCACTTGAAAACTTTGGAATAAGCCTTCTTACATCAAGCTAAAGCTGTTAAGACCAAAGATCATATTCTCTTTAGAGTCAAACTCAGCTTACACAAGCTTCAGAATCCTAGGAATAGATGAGCATCTGCCCACAATGGATCTTCCAAACTTGCAGTTGATAAAGACCAATCTTGCTGAAAGATTTTGGATGGAAGGTCATGAGAGTGAAGGATTGTATAGATATATTGACGACAGTGAGGTCAACCTTTATAGGTGCTCAGAGCCATACCCAAAAGAGCTAACAGAAGCTCTTATATGTCTATACATATGGAGTCGACTATCAATGGGAGTCTATAGTTGTTGACAAGTATGGACAAGAATACAGAGCTATAGAAAGCACAAATCCATGGAATGCATTAGGAATGGGTGGATATTTGGTCAATGAAGGACCAAAAATATCTCCACCAAACGCGAGGATTCCTACGAGAATTTCAAAAAGCGAGCCACCTGGATTCCCTTCTAGAGTGATAACGAGAGAGGAAATGATCACAGAGATGGCATACATGCCTCCTTAAGTGAATATGCCTAGTGAACCAATCTCCAAGAGAACAATCAATCCCTTTGAAGAAGAACCTAGGCATAGTAGAAGAACTGAAACACGAGAAGGATTGGGAGAGTCTATGGTTAGACTTGTAGACAATCGGCACGTTAGACCATCCCAGATCCAGAAATGTGTAAATAGAAAATACTCCGGAGATAAAGATCCAAGAGATCACATAACGATTTTTAGAAGAGTAATTAGAGCAGAGGAAGTTTCAAAATTTGCGACACAGTTTGCGAGATTCAGACTGACTCTGAAAGATGACGTAGCTACATAGTTCGACTCAGTAGAAAGACGTGATTTTGAGACTCTTGACGAGCTGTTTGAGGAATTCATTGAAGAATTCTTGCAGAAAGGCATAGCTCACAATACGGTCTCACAAATCCACAGATTCAAACAAAAAGAAGGTGAGTCAGTGCGCAAAGCGGCATTAGGGCTCAAGAGATATATCAAGTTTTGTCTAAAAGTGGAACTTCCTACACAAGCATGGATAATGTTTATCTTTATCTAGGGAATGAGACATGCGGGTCTTCAAAAAGATCTGCACATAATAAGGACCAAGACACTAAATGCATTGATCAAGAAGGTCTTTATCTAGTGGATAATTGTGAGAAATATAAAGAAAACGATCATAAGAGTCAAGAGGATGCCACATCCTCTCAGCACATTGATTCACAAATGTATGAGTCCGTTGCAAAACTAGCGGCACCTATCAATCAAGAAAACTTTATCAACAAAATGGTCAAGAGGTTAGATCCTCTTGTAAATGTTGATCAGAGGGAGCTTAAGTGGTGCGAAATTGAGAGAAAATTGACAAACCATACGAGAGAACAGTGTTACTATGGCATAGAATATGCTAGGGAAAGGTATGTACAATCTATTCCAATAGCACCTACTCCATCTAGATACATTACAGGGAATGCTCCAGGTCTAGTAGGAGTTGCAAGGCTACAGCTTGTCTTAGGAGAACAACCTCTACTGCCAGGTGCTAGAATGCTTGTAGACATGAGATACATGCCGATGATGGAAGCATCTAATAAACAAGAGCTAGTACCAGCTACAATGTATTATAACAATCAAGGTGGGTACTGCCCTTCGAAGCGACAGAAGATGAGAGAAACACATGGAGTGATGAGGTCGGTACAACCTCCACGTCTTGTGTTTCAACCTGAAGAAAAAAGGTACGAGATGGACGAAAGGACATTATGGTTCATTGTGAATAGAGGCTTAGCTAGGCCAGAGCCTGTTTACATCCAAGAGGAATTGCAAGAAAAAGCTTCTTAACCAGGGATAGATTGTCACAAAAGCCGTGACAACCACTTGCTAAAACAATGTCCTCATACGCAAATCACTCAAGTGAATGCCTATTGTCTTGACTGTGGTGTCATTCACTTAATCCCCAATTGTCCAAAAACTCCAAACCAAGTCAGAAATATCACAACGAATATCTCAGAAATTGTTCAGCTACCCCGTAGCTCAAAAAATGAAAACGGCGTACCAGTTCAAGTAGTTACAAGAGAACAAGCTCGAAATGAAGCTGATAAGAATCCAGAGACAGAGAAAACGGAAATTGACGCGAGTCTAGAGACGGGTGAGCCAAAGATAGACGCACCTAGTCAAAAAACCAAGAGCAAAAGGAATACTTGGAAAGCTAGAAAATCTAAGTTGAAAGCACGTAGGGAACAAGAGCAGAAATCCCTGGTTGAGAAGCTTACCCAAGCTGAAGAATGGATAAGACAACATGAGGAAAGGGTTGCACCTTCTCTTGTGCAGATGTCTCAACCTCCAGAAGAACCATCCATATATGAGAAATTGAGAAGTGCTAATTCAGGAGGATCGGTGTTAGTCGAGAAGGTTAATGATCCATTAGACGCCCTCCTGAAAGCTTATGAAACACGGCTAAAAAACAACCAAACCCAAGAACACAACTGGATGACATATCCATACGTGGAACTAGAAAAGGACAGACTTGAAATGTGCAAAAAAAATGATTCAAACAGCCCAAGCTTTACTAGAACCACAAGTTGAAAAACCTGAGGGTGTGATCCTTGTCCCACCTACACCAGTAATCCCATCAAACAAGGAACGAAAAGAGCGAGATTCCAATTATAAGCATGGAAAAAATCTCAAGGACCCTGCATTAGAGCCAAGGGTAGTGTTGAATACCACATATAACTCTTTCGAGGGATTTCACATAGCTATAACTAACAGCTATAAGGAAATAGATGGTGTAACGAACCTTCAATGATGAAACCCAAGTTGCTCTTCCCTAGTTCACTACAATTGACGGTTTTATATGGTTTGACCAGTAGTACCACACCTTCAACACATTTTGTGGATCTTGTATCATCCCATAGGGTTAGTGGTCGCCACGACAGACATCTATAGCATATCTATTTGGCACTAACATAGGTCAATACTTAGGGAAGCGACTCAGGATGGGGCATGGAGACTCTTTGAGATTGTCAGTCTCAAGAAGTGAACCTACAGAACTATGTGATTTACTAATTTTAGAAAATCTACCACTCTCTAGTTTGGATATCTGCCTATGTCCAATCTCATCGCTCTAGGTCAACAGGCCTTTTTGACATCCAAACAATGTCCGATTGCAATGAAACTTAAGGAGGAATATTGCAACACCTAAAGGCACAATCCTACCAAATTTTGTGGTCATCTGTATGTGCCAAAATCACGATCCATCCCAAAAAATGTGCAAAGAATAGCAACACAATTATTCAAAAAGGTAGCTCTATAGAATAGAAACACTCTTCCAAGGTCAAAACATCAAAAAGTAACTATATTAGCACTCAAATCCAGGCAATTATTTCCAAACAAGTCAGAGAGCCCGATGAAGCAAGTGAGATAAGCAGACGAGTAAACCAAACAAGTGATGGAAGAAGAGTGTCTCTTCCACCAATAGAGGAATTTGAGGTTGGATTTCAAATGAATCTAGAAGTGGAATCATATTGGGGAGACAAAGGATCTGTACAGTCTATGGACAGTCAACCCCATTTGCTAAGAACACTACCATCCTATATGGGAGCGTACAAGACCAAGTCAAAGGTTGTTGCAGTCCCATCACAAAGACTGTCTCCCAACAAGGTCATCAATTTGAAAGGGCTAATAGGACATTTTCTCGACACTAGTCAACTATACGATAATGTTAGCCAAGTTACTTAGAATACAACCAAACATGTGGGCTACTGTGGAAAAATGCCTAGAGAAATTTGGTGTTAAAAAACCAATGACTCAAATCAAGGAAGGGATCAAAGAGCTCGAAATGCCTCAGTTAAACACTCGGCGAGTGCCACTAAACAAGATAGGAGAGTACTATGAGGGAGAAGATGGGAACACCACTTTTCTCGTGGAATTTCAAGGTGTAAAAACCATCCTTGATAGCGGAGCCGGTGTTGCCATCGCAACAAAAGAGGTTTAGAAAAATGGAGAAAACCAGCAATGAGGGCTACTAGGATGAAACCGCATCTTGTAGACAGACACATGGAAAGTCCCATAGGACTGCTAAAAAAAGCCATTGTTACTTCTCATGGAATTGAATATGATCAAACCTTTTCTATTGTTGAGTTTGGCAAGAAGAACAACTATGATATCATTCTAGGAAGACCATTCATACAACAATTGAAAATGGTCCAAGATTGGGGATATGACTATATCTACCTGAGACATATGGAAACCACAACAAGGATAAACTTGAAGGACCATAGTTACAGGGATGTGACGAGAACAGCTATGGAGGAGTTTGATTCTGCTATTGTAGCAGGATCAGAACTTCCAGCATGGTTGGGTAAGCCTAAAGAACTGTGGATGTGTGGAGCTTCGCAATGCGGAAGTTTGAATCTAGAGGAAGGCATCCTCGAAAGGACAATTGAAGATACGGATTACATCCTAAAACCCTTTCCTGAGGAAGCATTAGAGCCACTTGAATGGGAACACATCTTGGATACTCTAGATGTGTGCGCTATTCAAGACGATCCAACAACAAAGTTTTGTGATGAAAATGGTTATGATGTAGTTCCTTACTTTGCAGCAGTGAGTGTAATCCAAGAAAATGAAGACGAAGAAGAAGACGACTCTGTAGAACACTTAGAGCTTCAAGAAGCTAGGTTTGTGATGATGTTTTGTTGTCTTGATACATTGAGATCTTCTTTGTGGTTGTTATGGATGCATGTACATGCCTTAAGCTCTTTCTTTGCAGGTATTCCCATGCCCACCTGTGCACACCCGAATAGAGTTTCCTAAGGAGTTCACAGGATGATTACGAGAGTACTAGGCTACACAGAAAAGGGAACAAAGAGAGAGGCAAGGGCACACTCGCAGTACTGAAAAGAGAAAGGATGTCCAACATGATGAGAAGCAAAAAAGGAAGATTATTCATGCTGTGTCAAAGTGCTGGCAAGAGCAGACACAAGAATTGACAAACAAACTCCAAGGAGAGACATTTGATCAGCTATTCCAACAACTAGTGTATTGTAACCTACAGAACACGGCACATTGTGTAGAGAGAGTAGTGTTTTTAGACATTTGCAACACCTTTTTAGAAGTCAAGGTCCCGTACTCAGCTACATAAATACTTTTTAAGAGGGCAACAATGATGGCCTGCATTAACTCTAGGGATGAAGTACATGCAAGGCCCTTCACCAATAGAGCACTTGCAAAGTCACTGGTTATACATAAAAGAAACATCGGTTTTGCAAATGCACGACTACACTTTGAGGATGAGAACAATCCTTTTCCGGTTATAGCATGTCAACGACAGGCTCAACACATGCATCACATAGGAAATTAAGGATCTTGTGTTTGATTTCTGGACAATAGAGACCCAAGCTCTCCAAATAAGAAAGACATATAACAAAGGGGTGTCTGCAAAAATTTGTTGTTCAGCATCCATTTCATTTGCTAGACCAACCTTAGGTATTGTGAACCATGCAATAAAACTTTGTTTCCTTGCAAATTAAGGATAGGAACTAGGTAAAGTGTTGTCAACCACCAGTTCAAAGCCACTTTGAAGCAAAATGATAAGTGCTTTCAACCACTTTATGGGGCTATTGTTTGTATAAGCTGCTAGAAGACTATAATTTACACTTAAAAACCACTTTCAAGTAATTTTTTGATCGTTGTTAATCACTTTCTGGGGTTGGATTCCTCAAAAACTTAAAAAAAACCAACTTAAAAAGATTTTTTCCCCTGTGCTTCCACCACCTGCCAATTCTTGCTCAAAGCTCTGATCATCGAGCTGCCAAGGCCACTTGATAAATTGGTTACCAACTCCAATCCGTACAAGTCCCACCCCATTTTGATCTTGTGGGGACCATCAATAGAGTCGTCCAAAATTGAGAAGATTCATCTGGCATCGCCTGACAGGCAACTGCAGTCAAGTCCATCCTGCTATAATTTTTCGATCTAGGCTCCATTTTACGTGGTGTCTCTTCTTGCTAGATCCACATAGGGTCTGATATCTTTGCAAACCCTATCAAGACTCGACCCTATCAAGATTCTTGGCCAAATAATTTCAGATGGATCATATCTCCAAAGCAATCAAACCGGCCAAGAATCGGTCCTTACCAAAACTTCATCTGATCATATCTGTCTCATTCTGGCTCCGATTGACAATCTAAAAGGATTGACATGCTCCATATCACAAGCACTACACATTCATCCTTTGAAACCCTGTTTGATCACTTGTCATCATTGTCCCTATGCGTCTTGGATCTGTAATCGCCTCAAGCTTCAAACTTTAATAATTCGCACACCATGAATTCGTTTGATGAGCCGTCTAGACCAACTCCCTCAGCACTTCAAGCTCTACACGTCCATGCCAAAAACCAACCTTGTGATCCTCCTTCACCTGCCACCCCATTACGCCCTTTCTAGAGCCCTTCTAGCCTTAAAAATCTCATCAAACATACACATCCGTTCCCACTTGCCTACCCATGCTCTTCACACCTGCTTCAGCACTCTGCCATGCACCTGTAGACATACACATCACTATGTGTGCCCTTTTCTATGGTCGACACACTTTGGCTGCACCAACGTGCAGGCTGTGTATATCAAAGAGGCTTTCAAAGAAAATGCGGCAAGGAAGGTATGGATTTTATGGAGGTTCTTGTTGATGTAGATGTGAGGTTTTTGACCTTGCACTCATTTGAGACCCTCACAGCACTATGGGAGTCCTTATTGTGTCGTAAACCAAAAAATTCATGTTTCTTTTACACAACTGCTTGATAAGAGAATGTGATGAGTGCGATGCTAAACTACTCAGATGTTGTCCTCTCAAGGTACATAGCGACAACAAGTTCATGGTGGCTTCAAAGGTTTTTGTTGGTGTGGAGACACACAAACTGAACGAAGATGGTTAATGCCACAAAAGGAAAGATCTTATTATTCAGCAGATTAGGTGATCTGCATTCATTTATTTCATGAAAGAGAAGCTAACCAAGTTCACAAACATAACTACATCTACAAATGGTAGAAAAACCAATTTAGAGAGTGTCTACAAAATTTTCCAAGTGATGCCGTTGTCTTAAAATTTTCCAAGTGATGTCTTTTTTGCGGTGGACTTTGCTGAAAATTATAGTTTTAAAATTCAAAGTGAGATCCAATCCATGCATTGGTATTCTAGTCAGGTGAGCATTTTGGTCCACATATGCTATGTGCGTTCAAGAATGGGTGACATCCAAAAAATCTCTATTTCTATACATTTGATGACAATGTGCATGACACATTGTATGTGCAACATTGCTTTCTACTACATGACTAGTGGTTGAAGGACCAGGGTTTTTGTTTGAAGCGGCATTGGGTATGGTCAGATGATGCAACATCACAATTCAAATCACGACAACCTTTCTACCTTGTTACCAGGTTTTCTTAGCTTACTGAGCTCGAGATGATGCACAACTATTTTGGGTCAAGTCATGGAAAAGGTGAACATGACAGCGCTGGAGCAGTCATAAAGAGGGCATTGACCCATGAGTAGTTGAAGGTGGATGGACGCTCCCTGCATACTGCAACAACAACTGTGGTAAATTACCTCACCATAATCAACAATCAAAAAGGTTGTTGGTCATCCGGGAATAAAGTCAATAGGGTCTTCTTGGAAATCAAGGTTGGTGAGAGCTCGAGGGGTCACTATGTACAAATTGTGTATATCGTGCGTTCAATGATTATTTTTAAAACTCCTTATCTGTGAATTTTTGGACAAATAAAAGACAACTTTTTCTTATTCAATCTGTAAATTTTTTCCCCAATTCCATTTTATGGCGATATTATGGATTTTTTTTTTGTTTTTCTCAAGAAAATCTCAAAAAATAACTAAAGAAAACCAAAAATCAGCTCAACTTTAAGAAAAATCATTCTAATAGAATTTTAAATGCTATGTACATTGTACACATGTCCCTAGGGGCTCATATATGGCTTTTGTCCCCGTATTGCTCTTGTAACTCTACTATGAGCTCTGAATTTTGTCAAAAGAAAGGCACAATCAAATGGAAAAATTCAATACAACCCACAAAACATTGCCCCCTAATATTCATATATTAGGTCCGCATTTAGAATGCCTCCCCCTCGCCCCATTTGGAGTCCTCCTTGACGACAGGGTATCACCAAGGGTATGTGTTGTGCTTGGGCAATCAAAAATTGTGCCTATGCAGGCCTTGTAATGCATCCCTACTATGGATACACAATCAATGCACGGAAAATATTATGATGTGCAAGATGTGGGTATAAGAAATTTGCTTATTGGCATTTGCTGGCGAGGCTTCCTATTCTAAGCAATGTGATGTTCATTGATGCTAATGTGCCATTTTGCTTGATTTAAGGTCGTAGAGCTTTTTTGAAGGCTTATTTGTTTCTTTGGAATACACTTTAGCCTTGTGGTTGGTTTTCATATTTGGCATTGTTCCGCAGTAGTGGGTTCTTGCTTGAAGTGAGCTCTCTAGGAGGAATTGAAAGAATTGAAGTAGCGGTGCGTTGACAGTAGTTTTATTGGTTTCCTTTGGGACCCACTTCTTTGTGATTACTAGTTGTTTTCTTGATGCTGCTCGTTTGGGAACCCATACTTGTGCCTACTTCATTTGTGTTTGAAGAGACTTCCTTGGGATCCACCTTGTCTTTGTATGAGTCTGCATCGGTCTTTGCTTCAGCCCTTGTACGCTTGATTGAGGTTTGGATTCAGACTTTGGGAGTCGACAATTTAACCGTTTTGGAATCCAAATGAACTCCTAACCTCTTTGTGCTTGAGTCAACTTCTTTGAAACCCAAATCTGAGTTGCAAAAGCTTTGAAAATTTGTGCTTTTCTTAGATGTTTTTGCAAGCTTCGACTATTTTTCTACTGGCATTGGATCTTTTGATTTTTCATTGGAGATCATCTTCTTGATCCATACTAATTTTGACCAATCTGGCTCTTTGGTATCCAGATTTGTCAAACTTTTTGGTTCTGACTTGTTGTTCTTTTGTTTTGGCCTTCTATGGTTGTCACGGAAGCTGCTAATGATGGTGATGAACTGAGTTTCTAGTAAGGGATGTCATAAGAATCATCACTATCGCTGCTATCCTCAACAAGGTTGCATTCTAGCACTTTTCTTTTGTGGTTTGGCTTGTTATGGAAAGTTGCTGCCTGTTTGCTCTTGGATTGCTATTTCTGGGAGCGCTTTTCTATCCACTTGATTAGAGTGTTGGTAGCTTGTTGACATGGCAGTGTTCTTCTTGTTTGAGTCTTTTCTTCATGTATAGGAGCCACGTATGAGGATGCTTGTTGCAGTTTGCGTTTCCACTGAGGACTGTGTAATTCACTTTTGATGCACTTTATTCTTGTAGCGGTGACATTGGTTCTTGGGTTTTTGATCTGGAAAATCATAAAACCATGCATTTGTTAAAGTTTTGTTTATGTCACCTATTGTGTCATCCGGAAATATAAGAGAAACACGCATAGAGAAGGAGAGAAAGGGGATGCTTTGTGCAAAGCACAATCATCAAAGAAGGGGAGAGAGAGGGAGAGCCTAGCTTGGTGTCTCCAAACCACGTCCAAGAAGGAATGGGCATTCAAAAATGCAGCCCCCTCATTTTTTAATTCCCTGTTCATTAATGACTCAAATGAGTTCCCTCCCCCCAAATCCATAATTTACTCCATGAGTTCCCTCCCCCAAAATTACTTGAAAAAGGATGGTTCAAGACAACTCTTTTTGGACCACCAATACATGTTTTCACCCTTAGATTCTTATACACTTAACGTATAAGAACTTTTTTGTGAATTCAAAGACGAACAACCCAATCATGCATGCTACATCTAGGAAGTTTTGCATGCTCGATTTCCAAATGCCCCCAATGAGCATTTTTCAGCACAGTGCTTAGAGAGCTATATCAAAAAAAAATTGAAAAACAAGAAATCAAGTGTATGGCATATAACGGCCAACCAGGTTGCAAATCAAAATAGGAGCTATCGTGGTGGCAAAACGGCAAATGCGAAGTGGGAGTGGGCAATGCAATAAATGACAAACAAGCTACAACGGGCTCTTCCTATAGTAACAACGTGATGCTCGGGCTAGACAGACTCCCACACATTATGGTTCAGGAGGCAAAGCAGCTTGGAAGGACAAATATGTAAGTTTTTTTAAATTGGAGCCTAAACTGATTCAAAAAATGTTTTAGTTTATGAATTTCTTTTGTTATTGCTAACTTGAGAAAATATCACTCTAAGTCACTCGACGAAAGAGATGGTCAAGTATCAAGAGCGGCACGAAAAATTCGATACTTGGTGATGGTTGTTGGAGAACCATCACATCTCTTGCGAACAATTTGATTCAGCAGTCTTCGGATCTCTACAGACGGTAAGTGTGGACAAATAATATTTTATTAATTGATTTTAATTATTAATTTGTTTAATTTGGTTTTAGTTAATGTAGAATCAGGGCGATCAAACGTATGTACCTTTGAACAAGGACGAGGATGAGGAAGAGGACGAGGACTTGGATAGATAGATAATTTTAAGTAGTCATCTTTTACAAGTGCAAATGTGGCACAAAAAAACTCCACGATCACATGCATATAAAACTCAATTAGAATTTTGATATTATTGTAATTTTTTAAATTATTTCTCTTTTGTACTTTAAATTATCAAGGTAAGGTGTAACTTGGAATTTCAAAGTCTATTGTTTATTTTTTTTATGTACACTTTTCAAAATGCAATTGATGTTTCATATGTTTTATGCAGGTCAACAATAAAGGTGCTCATTTGGGCCACCCAATTTAGGTCAAAATATAAAGGTGCTCATTTGGGCCACCCATCCAAATGAGCACCTTTATTTTTGAGAAGCCGTCTAGCGGTAATATCTATGGCGGTACTAGGTGCAGTATTATATGCGATAATACTCATAGATATATATCCACGAGTATTACCGCCTATATTGCTGACAAACCATTGTCGTGCCTATTGTTGCCATTATTACTGCAAACGCAAAGTTTTCTCTCCTTTTTTATTTGTAAATATGCGGTAATGTTGACGGTTCTAAATTTTTCCTCTTATAGTGATGCTTTACATTATGATAAGCAAACTCCAAACTAGAGAGATATTCTCTTCAATTGGATTGCCTCAAGAGGAGATTTCCTACAACGCTTTCAAGAGCCAAATACCCATCAAACGTATTTGAAATGCTACGGAACTTGAGGGAAACCCTATTAACACCAATAGGTTGCTCTCCCTAAGGTCCGTGAACCAAAACTCCAACCCTAAACACCCGTGCAGAATCACGTAGGATGTCTGGTCGAAATTTACAGGTCATTGTTTCCAAAAACTAAGTGCCTAATGTGTAACTCTACTCATTGCGAACACGTGGATATGCTGAAAAGCAAAAACAGACAACGTATGCTCACCGAATCACCAGATATAGCTCGTGGGTCGATCTCGCAAAACCAGACTGTACACCTGCAAGGTAGGTGTTGGCGCGTAGCTCTCTTCGGGGCAACACACTGCACTTCTCTGCACTCAATTCCGACCACCAACGTGTGCGTAGCGTCAAGATAAACTCTCACTCTCTCTCTCGTACACAGAGTACGCTCAACTCACACAAACAAAACTTATAAAAAATGACAAAGGTTTTTTGCATTAAGGTCAAAAGTGGTATAAATACCTTACAATCTCAAGGGCCTAATGTTCCAATTTAACCATTTACTCAGTCTAAATGTCAAAAATGGGATACAATTTGGAAGCTTCTGCAAGCCCCACTATTTACAAAGGTGAAATGACGGTTTCTTCTTAATTAAGGAATGATTACAAAGGAAATTAGTATCCCGCCGGGAAATCATCCTTCATTGAGTGTGTCCAGCCGCTAACACTCCCCCCCTCCTAGAACATGTTGTCCCCGACATGACAGTAGAGCTGCTTCTTCAGTGGAGGCTTTCACACATCTTCAGAACAGACTCATACCGTGCATGCTGGGCCAGTAATGTAGGGCCGAATATATTTGTATCAATGGTGAAGAAACCGGTGTAGAAGGCTTCTTAAAAGGCATGGAGATGGTACGAGGGCAAAAATTTTATTCGCTGATAGAGGGCATGTATTACCTCATGAGAAGGTTGAGCAAACAATCCATACGCACATCTATATGTGTCTTGGAAGAAGAATATGCTGTCTGTTCCCTGTCCAGGTTTAAAGATCTCAAAAACTGCCAGAAAGGTTTTACATATTTTCCTGAGCATGATGCAAGAGAGGTCAGGCGAGCCAGTGAACAATTTAATGGCGCCCGTTAGGGTTTTCACCATGTGTTGCTCACTCATTCTCTCACTGCCTTCAAGCCTGGTTGCTTTGGGTAGTTGAGCCATGTGGGGTGGCTTTTCTTCAGCAGCTCTTGTTCTTTCCAGTTCCGCATGCTTGGTAGAGGGAAAAAGCTAAGGTTGTCTCTGATTATTTTAGGCGCCTCTACCAGATGTACTAAATACTGTGGGTATTTAGTTAGCCATGCCTTTCTCCATTTCGGCTGAGAGTCCACAATAAGCTTAACACCTTCTGGTTTGGTGATATCTTCTTCGTATAGTGGCACTATCGGCTCCTCTTTAATCATTTTGTTTATGGTAGCAACTTCATACTTGAGAAGAGGATATGGGAGAGAGGGTTGTAGCCATTCATGTCGAACGACATTTGCATCTAATTTCTGAATGGTCATAGACTTCAATACCCTTTGCTCCCACTCCATTGCTTCTTTGGCGGTGTCTTTTATTGCCGCTTCTATTGCCTTTTGTAGATTGTCTTCTTCTTCTTGTGTCAGATCTCGGGGCTCTTGGGATGGTCCCACAAGGATGTCCTCTTGCTTGTTGTGTCCACTAGATTTGACACATTGTCTATGTCAATTCCTTCCATTGTTGCTGGCCCTATGCTCAAGTGTGGCTCTTCAGTCTACTGTTGGCCTTTTAGCTTTTGATATGCTTTCTTTTCCTGTTCAACTTTATCCCCCATGGTCACTAAAAGGTCGTTCAATTCAGCATTGGCTTTCTCAACCTCTTCTAGCTTCTTCTTGGTGTCTTCATTTTCAGTTTGCATCATCTTTAGATCCTCGTCCATCTTCTTTTTCAAGGCTGCTAGCTCATCTTTCATGGCCTTGTTCTCATCCTCCAAATGGCTTTGCATCACTAGGGAGCCCTCGGCCAGCATCAATCTTTGTCTCTTCTCTACTGTCAACTCCTTTTGGAGTTCCTTCATATGTTCTTCATATATATCCTTCTCTGAAGTAGTGCTAGTTGAGGTAGTGGCTCTGACTCTGCCCAGAGATGCCCTTAGCCTCTGGATTGTCTGCTCTTTCACTTTTATTTGATCTTTCAGCTCTATAACTTTGTCCTGGATGGCCTCATGTTCTAGCTCAGCTTTTTCCTTATCATTCCTCAAAGTTTCCACTTCTTTGGACTCATCAGCAAGCTGGAGTGTCAAGTTGTCCCTTTCTTTCTCCGCATCCGTCAGTGATTTGCTGATTTTCTTATACTCCCCCATCTTCTCTTTGAAGCTTTTGGTCTGCTGCCTGACTCTGACTTTCCAGCTCTTGGCATCTTTTTAGTGCCGCGTCCAGATCAGCTTGCAGCTTGGCTTGCTTCTGTGTGTTCTCTTGGTCTTGCTTTTGCAGCAAGTCCACCTCGACTTTGATTTGAACTTCATTTTCTTTGAGATTATCACACTCAATCTCTGTGGACATAGACCTTGCTCTGAGCCCAGTGAGTCTTTGCATCACTTCATCCCAATCATTGGGTTGTGGCTGTAAATCCATTGTATCTATGGCCATTTCCTTCAACTCCACCAATCGAGGGCTCAACATATATTCTTTGGGCCTAGTGCTAGACAACTCAAAAGCTTCATTAACTGCCTCTTCTCAAGAGTATCCGGCAGCTAGTAGATCAAGGAATATTCTATAGTTTTTTTTCTTTTGGATCTGGCTTCTCATATTTTGGTTCAATTTCTGTCTTCTGCTCTTCCTCTTTGTTCTCCTCTTCCTTGGAGTCTTTCTCTTTGTTCTCCTCTTCCTTCTGCTCTTGTTGCCCATCAGATTTGTTCAACTCCCCAGTTTGTCGGGGTTGAGGAGGACTAGGAGGAGGTGGTGATGGTGGAGGGCTGGATTCTCTGCTTGATGGTGGGGTTGGTTGCTTTTCTTGAAGTCCCGATCAGCCTTTGTTTTCCTCTCTCTTTCTTGCCTTTCCTGTTCTTCTAGCAGCTGCCATCTCACATCATCAACTTCTTCTTCAATAAAAGGTATGTTTGGGATATTCTCAGCTGTAGCACCTAAGATCTCAAAATTCTTTATATAATCTTCAAAGTGGTCCCTTTGAGTTCTTCGAGAAGATCCAGACATAGCCTCAAATGAGGGCTTCCATAATTTTCTCAGATCCCCTTTTAGCATCCTCTCAGCTCTGAAACTCTCCATTAGTCTTTCTAGCCTTGCTGCTTTCTGTGACTTTGTTTCCTTTACTGGCACCTGTAGAGTTTCTTTCTTCCCCTTCTTGGGCTGTGGCGGCTCTTCTGGCACTGTCTCTAAATGGTGCTTCAACCTCGTGGCTACCCTTGGAGCCTTAGGAGGCTCTTCTTCTTTGTCTTCCTTCAGCTTGAGCCAATCATTTTGGGAGGGAGGTAGAGGCCAATTTCCCTTGGCATGCAATGTTCCATAAATGACTTTGGTTATCAACTCACCTGGCACAATATAAGTGGGATTTTTGGTCCCCATTTTCACAAGGTTGGTGTGAATGTAAGCGGCATAGTTTATTTCCCTCGGGCGGCTCTTCTGCATCGCGCAAGTGAAAGTGGTGGCAATAGCTCCAGGTGGCATCCTGTGGAAGTACTGATTGTATAATTGGCTCATGATGGCCACCTTTGGGTTTGCAATATCTTCAAATGTATAGTTACTTTTCTTCTCTGAGTAGACCTTAATGTCATCCGGCCTCTTAGTTACACTGTCTCCTTTGTTAGAGAGGTCAAGTGCTGCTGCCACCACCTTCTTTGTGATGAAAACCATCATATTAGGCTTGCCTTGCAGATCTGTAACTCTGGCTATGCCGTCCTCTTTGATTGTGGTGACAAATTCCCACACTCTTTTAACATCAATCCCTGCTGGCAAGGCTTCAAAGTAATTGTGGAGATCCAGTTTCTCCAAGTAGTCCCCCATCTTGCTCCTGGAAAATTCATGAGCTCTTGAGGGATCATGGGTAGCTCCACTGCATTTCCCTCTGGATCTTTAAACACTCCTTGCTAAATTCTCAGATCATTGGTTTCTAGTAGGTCATCTTGAATCCAAGTGCTTGTGGGCTTCAGGGTTCCCTCTGGGATAACAAAAGGCTCCACTTCTTCTAAGTAGTCGTTGATAGTCATCCTCTTCTTCTTTGCAAGCGACTTTGTGGCTGCCATGGATCCTGTTGCACTCAGTAGTCCAAAGTTAGCGTTTTGTACAGATTAGCTGATAAACTGAGTTCTGACTACCCAAATGACTTGAAAATTGAAATAAGAACTCAAAGGGACTAGGGAAACCATGCATGTGCCCACGGTAGGTTTTTGGCCGAAAAATAAGCATGTAGACATCCTACGCGTAGGATGTCTACATTCTCAGATTTTTGATGAAACTTGACATGCTTGTGGCCCTTGACCTATGCAACATGGCTATGTACTTAAGTTTGATCATGTTGGTGGGCTTTTCACCATATGTGAGGAAATTACAAAGATAAGCACAGGAGAATCATCAAGTACTGGCACTGTCATGGAAAACAAGAGGAAGGCCTAAGGAGAGGTTCAAAACAAAAGGGTCGTGATCGCTCAAAGGCGGAGCAAGTCACTCACAAAGTCAGTTCTTGAATGTTGGACTGCGGCAAGAAGGCCACGTCAAGAGGATTGCTGTCCAAGAAGAAGAAGGAGACAGAGTCTCAAGACAACAAGCCAACATCGGAGGCCAATGTGGCAGGTAAAATAGAGCAAGATGCTCTAATTCTCTCATTAGACAATGTGTCAAATTCCTGGATAGTAGATTCCGGGCTTCATTCCATGCGACACCACACAAGCAACATTTCCAAGACTACACCAAAGGTAATTTTGGGTATGTATACTTGGGAGATGATGAAGCTTGTGAGATTGTCGGCAAAGGTACAGTTTCTGTCAAAACTGCTAATGAAAATGAATGGAAGCTTAAAGATGTTAGGCATGTTCCTTCTCTTCGCAAAGATTTGATCTCTACAAGACAATTGGACGATGAAGGTCACAACATTGCATTCGGAAACAAACGGTGGAAGATCTCAAAGGGATCTTTGGTGGTTGCCAAGGGAGAACAGGTCGGTACACTTTACTTGTGTACTGTTAGCACGCAACCTTCAGCTTGTGCAGCAACTACAGAAGAAGTGACAGTGCGGTGTGGCACTACCAACTTGGGCATATGAGTGCCAAAGGAATTCAAATCCTTCAAACAAAGAAGCTTCTACCAGGTTTGAAAGAAGTGGACTTAGAGTTCTGTGAAGATTGTGTTTATGGTAACAAAAGAGGGTAAAATTTCAAAAATCACGAAATGAAAAAGAAAAAATAAAAAACTTGAGTTGGTTCATTCTGATGTTTGGGGTCCTGCAAGTACACCATCACTTGGTGGCTCATTGTACTATGTAACATTCATAGACGATGAGACTAGAAAAACATGGGTTTATGTCATGAAGAATAAATCCGATGTATTTTCCATATTTCAAAGGTGGAAAGCCTTTGTGGAGAATGAAACATGTACCAAGGTTAAATGCCTCAGATCCGACAATGGAGGCGAATATTGCAGCCAAGCTTTTGAAAGCTTTTGTGCTAGCAATGGCATTCGGAGGCAAAGGACAACCCCAAGGACACCTCAACAAAATGGGATTTCGAAAAGGATGAGCAGGACAATCATGGAATGAGCACGCAGCATGCGGCTACATGCAGGCCTACTGCTTGAGCTTTGGGCGGAAGCTGTAAGTACGTCTGTGTACTTAATCAATCGGTCACCCTCAACGGCATTGTATGGGGGAGTTCCAGAAGAGGCATGGACAGGTAAACCGTGAATTATGCATTTCTCAAAGTGTTTGGGTGTGAGGCTTTCATGCACATAGATAGAAGCCTAAGATCAAAGCTAGATGCAAAGTCGAAAAAGTGTTTCTTCATTGGCTATGGAGAAGGAGACTTTGGGTATCGCCTATGGAATCCTGATGATGGTAAAATCTTAAGGAGTAGGGATGTAATTTTTAACGAACAAAATATGTACAAAGATTACTTGGAAAGAAAACAAACAAAAGAAACAGGTGATGAGTACATGGAGCTTGAGGACGGTGAAGACTCAAGGACTGCAAACGGTGACAATGTGCAACAACTTCAACCAAATGAGCATCCTCAACCTATTCCCCGAAGATCTACAAAAACAAGTAGACCTCCAGAAAGGTTTGTTCCTTCCTTCAACCATCTCTTGATCTCTGATTCTGGAGAGCCGGAATCATACGAAGAAGCTATGCAACATGAATCCAAAGAAGAATGGACGAAGAGCATGCAAGTGGAGATGGACTCACTACATCGCAACCAAACATGGGAGTTGGTTGAGTTGCCTAAAGGTAAGCGGGAACTTCAAAACAAATGGGTGTACAAGCTGAAGGAAGAAGAAGGTGGGAAGAAAAGGTACAAGTCTAGGCTTGTGGTAAAAGGTTTTTCTCAAAAGAAAGGTATTGACTTCAATGAAATATTTTATCCTATTGTAAAAATGAACTCAATTAGGCTTGTCTTAAGCCTTGTGGCTGCTCATGATCTAAATCACGAGCAAATGGATGTAAATACGGCACGGCTTTCCTTTACTAGACTTAGGAGAGGAAATCTACATGCTTCAACCAAAGGGGTATGAAGTAAAAGGTAAGGAGAAAATGGTTTGCATATTAAAGAAGATCTTGTATGGTTTAAAGCAAGCATCAAGACAATGGTACTTGAAGTTTGATCTATGGATGTTGAATCATGGATTCACAAGATGCAACTCGGATCACTGCGTCTACACGAAGAATTTGGGAGATGGAAAATTCATCATCCTAATGTTGTATGTTGATGACATGTTGATTGCAAGTGCTAACATGCAGGACATCAAAGACCTAAAAGAGGAGCTGTCCAAATCTTTTTCAGTGAAAGATTTAGGTGCTGCAAAGAGGATACTTGTATGAAAATATCAAGGGACAGGACGAAGAAGACAATAAAGCTATCTCAAGAAGATTACATCAAGAAGGTACTAGAAAGGTTTGCAATGCAAAATGCAAAACCAGTTTCTACACCTTGGCTGGTCATTTTAAACTAACGAAGGATATGTGTCCAAGACACAAGAGGAGATAGCCTATATGTCTAAAGTTCCATATGCTGCAGCAGTAGGTTCGCTAATGTATGCTATGGTTTGGACAAGGCCAGACATTGCACATGCAGTGGGAGTTGTGAGTAGGTTCATGGACAACCCAGGTAAAGAGCATTGGCAAGCTGTGAAGTGGATACTTAGGTATCTAAACGAACAACAACAAATGCTTTGTATTTTGGAGGAATCGATATTTTTCTAGAAGGGTATGGTGATGCAGATATGGCAGGTGACAAAGATACTCCAAGGAGCACTACTGGCTATGTTTTCACGGTTGGAGGCACAGCAGTAAGCTGGGCTTCAAAGCTACAGAAAGTGGTTTCACTTTCTACCACGGAAGCAGAGTATGTAGCAATGACGGAGGCAAGCAAAGAAATTCTGTGGCTTCAGAGATTCTTAGAAGAGCTTGGATTCAAACAAGACAATTGTGTCTTGTACAGTGATAGCCAAAGCGCTATCCATCTTGCGAAGAACTCAGCCTTTCATTCAAGGACAAAGCACATTGAGGTGAGATATCACTTCATACGTACTCTTTCGGAAGAGGGACAGCTAAAGCTAGGAAAGGTGCATACAAGTGAAAATCCTGCAGACATGTTTACAAAGGTGGTCAACAAGGAGAAGTTGAGCTTTTGCTCATCTTCAATTGGCATTCAAGGATAAGAAGCCAGAATGGAAAGCAGTCACAGGTTTGGTTTGGAGATCAGTCTCCAAGTGGGAGATTGTTAAGTATGGAGCCTGATTTACCCTTGTAATTTTCTGTGGTAAAAGCGCACATTTGTAAGACCCCCATTATGAGGAGAAGCCATCGTGCGTGAAGGAAAATCACTCACCGGAAACCAAAATTTTCACGGACAAGAATCAGGGGCAACTTTAGAGGCCTTAGGGGCGGAGGCCCCCGAGACTTTTTTTTTCGCCGGAATATTATGGGGGACGGCGGCCGGAAAGTAGTCGGAAAAACAACCGGTCGGTTGGCCGGTGGCCAGTAGTCAATGACCGATGGCCGTGGTCGAATGTCAATGGCCAGTGGCCGAATTCAATGGCCGATGGAAAAATTCAAAAGTGGACTTGTCTTATCAAGGGCGGCCACACATGGGAGGATTGGAGGGTCCGATTTGGACTTATTCGCACAAGGGCGGTTACACATGGCTGTCTCTCATAAGAGAGGGCAGCCCTTTTGGCCTAAAAAAGGAGGCCATTTCTACACACATTTCATAGTGTGAAGTTGATGCAACAAGGTGAGTGTGAGGTGGTGAGAGTGAAGCAAGGCGGGAGCTCTATTAAGGGTTTAATCCTTTGTAAACTACTTCTTCTTTTGAAGTGCTAAAGCCATTGAGTGGCTGCTTTCCCGTGGATGTAGCCCACATTGGGTGAACCACGTATATCGTGTGTACTCTCTCTCTCTCTCTCTCTCTCTCTCTCTCTCTCTCTCTACTCTATAATCTCTTGTCTGTGAAATCTATCTCTCTCCATTAAGTAATCTATTAAAAAATCTATTTAGCTACGCCTTATTTCCTAACATTTCAATGGAGCCTAGCATCCTGGAGACATGGTGTAGCTGGATTCTCTTCATGTTTCAATGGCGCGTATCTTGGACAAATGGTGGAGCATCCTTCTCTCCATACTTCAATGGACCCTAGCTTGGACAAGTGGTGGACCTTTGCCTTTCTCTAAGTTTCAATAGAGTCTGAGCTTGGACAAGTGGTGGACCTTGGAACCAAACCCACCAAAACCTGTAACCATCATGGTCACTCCAACTGGCGAGAAAGAATACCCTTTAAGATATAGCCTTATAGGTTGGACAAGTGGTGGACCTTAACACCCAGATCTTCTTAATATAATGCCATAGAGTGGAAAAGTGGTGAACCTTGAGGCCAAACCACTCATGCTACTAGCGATAATAGGTTGGACAAGTGGTGGACCTTGAATGTAACCCCCCATGTACAAAATTCGTGGTTTAAGGTATTTCAATGAAGCCTAGCATCTGGAGACATGGTGCAGCTTTCTTCTCTTCATGTTTCAATGGAGCCTATCTTAGATAAATCGTGGAGCATCCTTCTCTCCATGTTTTAATGGACCTTAGCTTGGACAAGTGGTGGACCTTTGCTTCTCTCTATGTTTCAATAGAGTTAGCTTGGACAAGTGGTGGAACTTGGAACCAAACCCCCATGTAAAACCTATCATGGTCATTCCAAGTGGTGAGAAAGAATACCCTTTAAGATATAGCCTTATAAGTTGGACAAGTGGTGGACTTTAACACCCATATATTCTTAATATAATGACATAGAGTGGAAAAGTGGTGAATCTTGAGACCAAACCACTCATGCTACTAGTGATAATAGGTTGGACAAGTGGTGGACCTTGAATGTAAACCCCCATGTATGAAATATCATGGGTTTAAGATATTTCAATGGAGCCTAGCATTTTGGAGACATGGTGCAGCTTGCTTCTCTTCATGTTTCTATCGAACCTAGCTTGGACGAATGGTGGAGCATCCTTCTCTCCATGTTTCAATGGAGCCTAGCTTGGACAAGTGGTGGACCTTTGCTTCGCTCTATGTTTTAATAGAGTTAGCTTCGACAAGTGGTGGACCTTGGAACCAGACCCCTATGTAAAACCTATCATGTGCATTCCAAGTGGTGGTAAATAATACCATTTAAGATATAGCCTTATAGGTTGGACAAGTGGTGGACCTTAACACCCAGATCTTGTTAATATAATGACATAGAGGTGAAAAGTGGTGAATCTTGAGACCAAACCACTCATGCTACTAGGGATAATAGGTTGGACAAGTGGTGGACCTTGAATTTAAACCCCAGATATACAAAATATCATGGTTTAAGGTATTTCAATGGAGCCTAGCATCTCTGAGACATGGTGCAGCTTGCTTCTCTTCATGTTTCAATGGAGCCTATTTTGGACAAATGGTGGAGCATCCTTCTCTCCATGTTTCAATGGACCCTAGATTGGACAAGTGGTGGACCTTACTTCTCCCTTCCCTTAGTTTACTAGCTTAAAAGATCACTATGTATACTTGCTTAAATCTAGCTTGAACAAGTGGTGGACCTTGTATTCACACAAACTTAATCCATTACAAAAAAGTATATGTTAAAATAACATTTGGTTTTTTTTTGTTTCAGGAAAGATGGCTCCAAAAAAACAGGTTGCAAGGGTTGCTATCTCAGTTGACTATACTTGCAATGATCTTAGGAAATGGTATTTGGACATACATGGTATAGAGGGTGCACAATTTCATAAGGTGCATCTATTTATTTCCAAAAAGGAGAATGACAGCTTGTTTGAAGATGTTGGACAAGTTGTGGAAGCATCTGTCTCTGTAGTTGATAGTCATTCGGAGGTGGAATGCATTGACATTCTAGTTCCAATGAATCTAGAATTTCAACTATCTCTAGGAGCATATGCATTGGAGCGCATGTCTAGAAACAAAGAAGAGACAATGTTTTTCTCAAGGATGGAAGTTTGCAGAATCAAATCCAAATATCACAGCAGATCAATTTCAAAGCTCCATCATTGCCACACTACAATGAAAAAAGGTGAAAGCTTCACGACCACCATCCACAAAGAAGCAAGCAAGAAAAAGTGTAGAAAGTAGAAGCTAAGCAAACTAGTTCCATTTTGGATGTAGACAAGGCATCTTTGGCATCCTCATCAACAGAGGGTTCAATGTCAAAGATGAGAATTGTGGATCCAGATGTTTTAGAAGCTGAGGCCATGAAAGGACAAGAAAAAGATACAGGTGGAATGAATAAGTACATAAACTATTTTCCTTTCCAATATAGGGAATTTGATATCCCTATTCAAAATTGTTGGCTTGCTCCTGATCACTATAATGCACGTATTATGGATAAAAAACACGCTGAAAGTGTGTTATTTGGATTTTCACGGAGTACGACCAAGCCTGCAGCATGTGCATATTTGATGCCTGTTTGAAATGCAAAGTCAAAGAAGGAGACTCCTTTGGCAGTAGAAGAGGTAGAAGAGCAAAAAATTAAAGATTATCATTATTGGATTCTTGATGGGCAGCATTCAATCTATGCTGCAAAAGTTTTGCTTCACAATGAACAACACAACAAAGAGATATTTGAAAGACTGATTAGCGTGTATAAATTTAGAAAGGCTCACATTGTTGTGAATGCTCCTCCATTTGTTGCAACTGCTATATCTGCCATTGCAAATGAGGAGGCTCAGGCATTGTATGTCAAGCAACCTTACGGCCAAATATTGATACATTTACGGAGTCAATGGATCTTCTCAGGACGACCACCAAAGGCAGCAAGTGGAATTGCAGAGGGACATGCATCTCGTGCCGGATGGGATGTAAGTTATTTTCTTTGTCTTTTTTATAGTGTTTAATTAACAAATCTTGCTCAATAGTTTAATTATTTCTCTATTTCTTTTAGGCTTTTCTTCGATTAGCAAGAATGAGTGCAGCAGCAAGTTGGATTGCTAAACAGGCACACATGGTCACGTACTCTGATTTAATTTATGATTGCTGGATAGAAATCATTGAAAGGCTAGAAGAGGAGAATAAGAAACCCCCAACAACTGTATTTAGATACCTTTGTGGCCTTGAGGTATCAGAGGTAAAGACGATTCAAGAAGAGATTAGAGATGAGAAGATTTTACTATCAAAGAGTGCAAAGGATGGTGATGCAACTGACATGTATGATCGAATCAAGCAATTGAAGCAAGACAAATTGATTCAAGATGCACTTCTTGAAGGCTTCAAAAATTTGAATGAGTCTTCACCATGTAAAGACTGGGAGGAGGTGGTCAAAATGTATAACATCAATGATGTTGTTTATAAAACACTTTTAATGCTATTGGAGGAATGGATCAGATCTAGTTTGATGTGTGGAACAAAGAAAATGGCTTTTCCAGATGGAGCAATAAAATACATGCAATGGGCAGTTCACCTTCAAAACGAGAAAATTGAGCCTAGAGATTTTCCATGGTCAATCTATGTGGTGAGCCTACAAATGGAAGGCAATCTCTACTTGATGTGCCACTTCAATAATAAAGTGCCTATTGGCTTATGTGTTTTAGATATGACAAAAAACGTTGGAGGCAATTTGAAGTGGAGTGAGGAGACATTTAGCAATGCTTTGGATGGGATCTTGGCTATTGCTGGAGGGTCAACAGATCGTGGATTTGTCTTTCTTGCATTTGTGGATTTCACTAACTTCACAAAATTGCAATGTGCCTTTCACTCCATGGGAGATAATCTGAGCTACCATTGTTGTGGTGCATTGCATCACTTTCCATCAGCTCCTTGCAAAGGAGAAATTCAATTCCTAACAGTTATTGCCTCCTTGGGACAAGGCAATGCATTTGAAGACCTGAGAAGAAGATCAGAGGAACATCCCATGCCAATTGATTGTTCTCTTCTTCAAGTAGCAGTTAACGATATGTCAGGTTTGCAATATTTGGAGGCCAAAAAAAGAGCTTTGGTCAAGCACTACATTCGTACATATTGTTTTGAAGACCGCAAGCTTGTCGATGTTTTTGGTGATGGTTCCTTGGTTGCACAAGAAGGAATACAACAGAAAAAAGAAGTTATATGCTTAGTTGATAGTGTGGAGGAGGCAAAAAACGTGGAGACCGTGCTGCTAGACTTTGTTAAGTCTCATGAAGATATAGAAAAATGGGCTGGACTTCAACAATCCACTTCGCAATCAGACAACATTGTGCCTGTTACAGAGGAGTGCTCTCCACGAAGAGAAGAAGAAGAACAACAACAACATCCTCTGTCAATAGAGGACTTTTTGGAAATGGAGACACGTATGTTTTGAGTTTCTTGTGCATGTTAGTGTTTCTTGTTACTGATTTGATACTCTTAATGTTAGATTTTGCTTTATATAGTATTGATTGAGTTTGTCTTTTTTATCTCAAGCATTCAAGGTTTGAATGTAAATAGTAAATTACTTGAGTTTTTGAATGGTGGATCTTTAGACTAAAACTATAACATTTAATACTCACAAAGACTTAATTACTTAAGAGCTTGAACTCAATAACTGTTGGACCTTTTATCAATACCCCCTTGATATGATACATTAGATTGTAGCATGATTAAATGGTGATGCTTCATAAATTGAACCTAACTTAGACAGGTGTTGGAGCCTAAATTTAAACTAACCTTGCTAGAAGGGAGCTTATGTTTGGACATTGAGAACTAGCATAAGTAATCAATTAGAGCATAGATTAGACATGTGTGTAAAGAAAGAGGATGCAAGAGAGCTACACAAGACAAGCACAAAGCACACAGATATGGAAAGATTCTTCTTCTTCACACAGAAAAGAGAGTACAAAATGACTAAGTGCTAAAACTGAAAAGTAGCACATATGTACATGCGATCACTAAGTGTGAACTCGCTAGAAGCGTACTAGGCTGGCACTATAAGTGTAGTCCAGCTGTAGAATCACTGGCAGAGATCCTCCGTGTCGGTCACCTAACGCGCCAGTGAGTAAATGTCGTAAGCGGCCAAGACCCGTAGTGGATGACAGCTCAAGATGTAGAGCTCGACATCTCAACACTCCCCCTCGAGCTCTGCATGTCACAGAGTCCAAGCATAGTTCGAAAATGTCGAAGCTTCTCAGCTCCGAGGGCCTTGGTAAAGATATCCGCTATTTGCTCCTCTGTGCTGACGTAGACTAAGTCGATGTCGCCTACCAACACTCGCTCTCGGACGTAGTGGTAATGGACCTCTATGTGCTTGGTCCTGGCATGGAACACTGGGTTCCTAGCCAATTGCATGCTGTTGAGGTTGTCACAATGGATGACAATCTGTTGGTCCACCTGCACTCCCAAGTCCTCAAGTAATGTGCGTAGCCAAGCTACCTCGCACGCCGCAACTGCTGCACCTCTGTACTCGGCCTCTTTGCTCGATAAAGCAACCGTAGGCTGCTTTTTGCTGCTCCAAGTAATAGCAGCACTCCCAAAAGATAACATGAAGCCACTCGTAGATCTCCTATCAACAATGCTACCTGCCCAATTTGCATATGTATACCCATACAATGCTAATGGCACATCTGCGGCATAGAACAAGGCATAGTCAAGAGTCCCTTGCACATACCGAAGTGTGCGTCGTACTCCATCCAAATGTGGCTTCCTCGGAAGCTGCATGAACTAACTCTCCAAGCCTACTGTGTAGCTCAAGTCTGGCCTCGTGATAGTCAAGTAGATTAGACTACCCACAATCTTCCTATACATATTGACATCCTCAACAACATCACCCTTATCTGCACTCAGCTTTGCATTCACATCCAAGGGAATAGAAATTGGCTTACAATCAGCCATACCATACTTTGACAACATGTCCAAAGCATATTGTCTCTGTGACAGCCATACACCCTCTGGAGTCCTGATCACCTCAATGCCAAGAAAGTAGCGCAACTCGCCTAAATCTTTCATTTCAAACTCCTGTTTGAGAAGACCCTTCACATGGTCAATCTCCATAGCATTGTCACCCACAATAATAAGGTCATCTACATATATGGTAATGACCACAATCCCCACATCACTATCACGTACATAGAGTAAATGATCAACATGAGCTCTCCTAAACCCAATACTGACAAGATACTTGGCAATCCTGTCATACCATGCTCTAGAGCCTTGCTTCAAACCATACAAAGCTTTGAGAAGTCTGCATACATAATCTGGGTAACTTGGATCGACATAACCAGGTAGCTAATCCATATACACTTCCTCTTGCAACTCACCATTCAAGAAGGCATTATTTACATCCATTTGATGCATAATCCATCCTCTAGATGCAACCACTGCTATGACAGCTCTCACAGTCGTCATCTTTGCCATTGGAGCAAAGGTCTCCTCATAGTCTATGCCATACGTCTGTGCATAACCCTTTTCGACCAGCCTTGCCTTATGACGCTCAATGTTACCATCAGCCTTATGCTTGGTTTTATACACCCATTTACAGCCAATAGCTTTCTTGCCACTTGGCAATGGCACCAACTCCCATGTGTCATTTGCTTCCAATGCAGCCATCACTTCATTCATTGCATCATCCCAATGCACATTTCCAACTGCATCCTCAAAACATGTGGGCTCCATATCCTGTATCACCTTAGCCATGTAGGCTTGGTGATGTGCTAGATACCCATCATAAGTCAATTTCTGAACTGGATTTCTGACTCTGTTAGATCTGCGCGGTCCTGGGTCACTCCTTTGACCCTCTAGCATCTTCTTGTACTTTCCTTACACCAGGTGTCCTGACAGTCGGAATTCCAAATTCCTCATCAAGACTTTGTTCAGAACCATCTGAATCCATGTCTACATGTGAAAAACATGATGATGCATCAGCCATAAAGGGAGGTTCATCAACCTTTTCCTTTCCTTTTCGTGATACATTCCATGTACCTGCTGGTGGAGTAACCTGCGTACGTAGTCTACCATTCCATGGCTTCTCAACAGAGCCACGAGAAGAGGACTCTTGTGGTCCACTCAAAAATTGTGACTGTGGCCTCACATTTTGTACAACCACATCATCTTTTACATCAGCCCCAATAGTGCCATGTGCATTACTGTACCAGCTGCTCATCTCATCAAAGACTACATCTCTGCTCACTCGTAATTCTCGTGTAGTAGGATTGTAGCACATGTACCCCTTTTGTTCAAGGGAATATCCCACAAGAATACATTTCTCTGCTTTAGGATCCAATTTCCTACGCAACTCATCTGGTACATGCACGTAAGCTATGCAGCCAAACACTTTCAAGTGTGCCAAATCTGGCTTTGTACCTGTAAACTTTTCCTCAGGCGTTACATCATGCACCGCAGCTGTAGGTGTCCTGTTCATAATGTACACAGCTGTATTTACAGCTTCAGCCCAAAAATGATGAGGCATGTTCTTCTCATTCATCAATGCATGTGCAACCTCTGCAATGTGTCTGTTTTTCCTTTCTGCGACCCCATTCTGCTGTGGAGTATATCTGCATGTAAACTGCCTGCGTATACCATGCATTCGCAAAAAATCTGAAAAATCATTGGAGAAGTACTCTCCCCCTCCATCTGACCTCAATGTCTTGATTTGCATATCTGTCTCCTTCTCAATCATGACTTTGAAGTCCTGAAAGTGACCAAACACTTCACTTTTGTTACGCATGAAGTAGACCCATACTTTCCTTGTATGGTCATCAATGAAAGAGACATAATACCTGCAACCATGTATACTTGCAGTATCGGCTGGACCCCAAAGATCTGTGTGCACCACCTCAAGTGGCTTTTTACATACATTGCGCTCATGTGGAAATGAGCCCTTTGATTGTTTTTCCAAACTGGCATGCTGCACACACTTTATGCATACCATCGACCTTGAATTTGGGCAAACCTTTTACAATCTGTTTTGATTGCATGCTGCACAATCTCTGCTCATTGACATGGCCAATGTGTTTGTGCCAAATTTCAACATCAGCCACAACACCTGTGCCCTGTGCAAATAATGCAGCTTTTACCTCAGGCATGTCTACATTCAGCGTGAACATTCTTCCCACACATTTTCCCTCTGTGATCAGCTTACAGCCATTTTGGAAATCTTCTACATAACAGCCATTCGGATTGAAACGAACCTGCAAACCCTGCTCAACCATTTGTCCAACAGAAACAAGATTCTTTGTAATGTTTGGGACATGAAGTACATCTGCTAAGTACTTTGATTTCCCACTCTTCGTATTTAGAGGTATGTCCCCTACATGAGCAATGGGGTGAGCTGTGTCATCTCCTGTCTGCACATAGCCTGACACATCTGGTTTGTGCATATCTCTAAACCACTCTCCACGAGACGTCATGTGATTAGAGGCACCTGAATCCACATACCAAACATCATCTTGGGTGGAATTCTCTGCAGTCATTGTATTCATTACATGTTGTATAGAAAACATGCGCTCATTTTTGTTGTCATCTGCATCTCTGCTAGTAGATGCATAGTTTCCCTGTTCTCTCTTTCCACGCTTTTCCTTTGGACAATCACGTGACATGTGACCTCTTTCACCATCACACAAGTCCAACATTCTCTGCTATCTGCAGTATGTTGCTGCCTACTTGATCCTGCACCATGACCTCTTTGACTCCCCCTGCCACCTGTATTGTTTTGATTTGATTGACCTTCTTGAAATTGGCCCTCCAACCCCTTGGGCCTCGACCACGACCTCTACCTCTACCTTTGCTGGATTTAGACTAGAAGGATTGTTCAGAATTATTTCTGCCATGCGAAGAAGATGTGTCAAGGTTCTTCTCCTCAAGAATAAGCATAGAAATCAAATCTTGGAACACGGGGATGTCGTTTCTTGTATTCATGGAAGACCTGAAATGTACATACTCATCTCCTAGACCATCGAAGCATGCACGGACAATGTCATCATCTTCCACCTAGACTTTAATAGATCCAAGAGCCTCGATGATACTCTTGATCTTCAAAGCATAATCATTGATGGAGAGGTTGTTCCTCTTAACCTGATTTAGCTCCGACTTTAGTTGAAGCTTCCTGGCCTTGGTGTTCACCTCGAACACTCTGCCTAAGTTTTTCCATGCAATGGCGGGGGTTTCAGCATCCTGTAGATAGCCCATCATGCCATCTGTGATGCTCATAGAAAGCCAATACATCACTTTGCTCTGGCCTTGTTGCCAGTCCCTCAAGGCTTTTCTTTGTTTTGCTGTAGCATTTGCCTCGGGAATCTCTAGTTCCTTTTCATTGTCTCCTTCTACATAGTCCTAATAACCTTTTCCTTTTAGGAAATTTGTTATTCTGAACTTCCATGCAAGGTAGTTATTTTTCAAGCTTCTCAGTAACAATCTGACTGAAACCGTCAGACATCTTGAAGCACTAAGACAAAATAGCTACAATCTGCAAAAACCTTCAAATCTGTTGAACCTGCTATCGTGGTACCTGTAACGCTTTCTACACTCAACGAGTGTCCACAATCAAGCGTACATACAACCACTGTACTTGTACAGTAAATCTCTGTGTACTGCACTTTGGAATCCTGTTCAAAAACTTGTACGAAAACCCCCAAAAAAAATTTCGCTGCGCGGGGCGCCTTCGGCATCTGTCGTGGATTGCGAACGAAGGGATTGTGATGCTCTTGCTCCCTTAGCCTCTCTTTCCTACACCAGGCTCTGATACCATGTAAAGAAAGAGGATTCAAGAGAGCTACACAAGACAAGCACAAAGCACATAGAGATGGAAAGCTTCTTCTTCTTCACACAGAAAAGAGAGTACAAAATGAATAAGTGCTAAAACTAAAAAGTAGCACATATGTACATGCGATCACTAAGTGTGAATTCGCTAGAAGCGTACTAGGCTGGAACTATAAGTGTAGTCCAGCTGTAGAATCACTGGCAGAGATCCTCTGTGTCAATCACCTAACGCGCCAGTGAGTAAATGCCGTAAGTGGCCAAGACCCGTAGTGGATGACAGCTCAAGATGTAGAGCTCGACATCTCAACAATGTGGTGGTGGCCTTAGAGACCAAAATCTTAATGATCTTGGAAAGGTATTTAAGTACTGCAATTTACTTAGTTTTAGTACTCACTAAAGGCATAGCCTGACAAAAGGTGGACCTTACATGGATCCTAATTTCAAGAGGTGTGGTAGACCTTCAACCAAGCTCATATAGCTTGGACATGTGGTGGACCTTTCATGGAGACTAGTTTAGACAAGTGTAGTACACCTTGTAACCTTTCATGGAGACTAGTTTAGACAAGTGTAGTACACCTTGTAACCAACACCCATTTGTTATATTAACTTGGACAAGTGGTGGACCTTGCTTTTATGTTTCAATGGAGCATATTTTGGACATGTGGTAGACCTTGTTTCTCTCCATGCTTTAATGGAGAGAAACATTAGCTTGGACAAGTGGTGGACCTTGATTTATGTTTTAAAGGAGCATATTTTGGACAAGTGGTAGAGATTGTTTCTCTCTATGGTTCAATGGAACCCACCTTAGACAAGTGAAGTACCTTGAAACCAAACCCCCATAATACAACCTATTAAATAGGTTGGAAAATTGGGGGATATGAAACCATCCATGATAGAGCATAGTATAGGTGAAAAATAGTGGTCCTTATATCAATTACCCATGCATAGCTTGGACAAGTGGTGGACCTTGATTCTCTCTATGTTTCAATGGATCCTATCTTGGACTAGAGATATATCTTACTTATTTCCATGATTCAATGGATTGTAGCTTGGATAAGGAGTGGACCTTCAAACAAAACTCCACAGCATAGCATATATTAACAATTCATGGGTTTTATAGAGATTTTCTTGCCTATTTTGGAGAGTTGGTAGACCTTTCTTCTCCATGCTTCAATGGATCTGAGGTTGGACAAGCGGAGCTGGAGAAGTGGTCAACCTTAAAATGAAACCTCCCATGCTACAACCATCATAGATCGTATATGTAGTGGACCTTGAAACTCTTTTATGTCCCTAGCTTAGAGAAGCATTGCACTCTTGATTATCTCCATACATGAAGGCAAGGTTGGACAAGTGGTGGACCTTCAAACCAGAATCTCTATGCAATAATAGGCAAGTGGTGGAGCTTGTTTTCTCCATGTTCCAATGAAGCCTAGCTGAGACAAACAATGGAGCTTGCTTCTCTCCATGTTTCAATGGATCCTAGCTTAGAAAAGTGGTGGATCTTTGCTCTCTCCATGTTCCAATGGACCATAGCTTAGACAAGTGGTAGACCTTGAAAAACACCCCCCGTATACAACATATTATGGGGTTTTCATGTTTCAATGGCACCTAGCTTGGACAAATGGTAGAGCTTGCTTCTCTTTATGTTTCAATGGATCCAATCTTAGCCAAGTGGTGGACCTTGAAACAAGAACCCCCCCCCCCCCCCCTGTACAACGTATTATGGGGTTTTGAAAGCACTGGGAGAAAATAATAGCTTTGATAAGTGGTGGACCTTGCTTCTCTCCATGCTTCAATGGAGCCGAGGTTGGACACATGTTGGAGAGAAGATGGTTGCCCATGAAATAAGACCATGCATGCTATAATCAATCATATGTTGTAGACATGGTGGACCTTGCAATTGTTTTATATGCCTAGCTTGGACAAGTGGAGGACCCTTGATTACCTCCAGATATCAACAACAAGCCAAGTTTGGACAAGTGTAGTACCACCAAACCAGAATCTCTATGCTACAATAGAGGATAGGTAGGACACGTGGTGAACCTTGATATCAAACCATCCATGCTACTAGAGATGATAGGTTTCACATGTGGTGGAATCTTGTATCAATGTTCTATGTGTGTAGTTTTTGACTAGTGATAGACCTTGAAACTAATCCCTCTAGGCTACAAGAAAAAAGAGATGGATGAGGAGGCTAGACTACTTTTGTTGCATCAACGCATCCCATGTTACCACATATACTAGGGTTCTTGGATAAGTGTTGGATCTTGTGTCAATGCTCCATGTCTAGCTTGGACAAGTGGTGGACCTTGGTTCTCTCTATGCTTCAAATGGGCAATAGATTGGAGACACAGTGGCCTTTTTTTTCAATGATTTTATTTTTTGCAAACCTTGGAGGCACCATGTAAGAGGCACTCTAAGTCTTCCATACAATGGACCTATTGGACTATAAAATAATCATATCTTTCTTTGATCTTGTCATTATTTTGTGCATAATATTTTCTTCTTTTTGCAGACACAAAGGAGTTAAGTGATATAAAAACTAGATGTATTTCACACTATGATTGGCATGAATATCCTTTTGGGACACCAACTTTTCCTATTCCCAAAGATGTAATTTTCCATATTAACGGTGTGGATTTTGAAGTGCGACTTTCATGTATTCAAGGAGCTGGTTATGGGCTATTTGTGCATACTACCCTGGAAAGTGGTTTGACTATTCTAAACTATGGAGGGCATAAGTATATATTTCAAGACTGGAAAAAGATATGAAAATATTTCCAAGAGCTTATAAATATTCTCTTCTAGAGGATCCAAACATAGAAGAAGAGGAAGATCAATCATACATTATTGGTTGTGTAGAAGAAGAAAACGTGTCGGCTATATCAATAGTTCTCACAGTACAAATGTCTGTCCCAACGTACGCTATACATTTGATCCAAATTTTCCACCTTGGCATAAATGCACCTCTTCACACATCAAGTCAGAAGAATATGGCCATGTATACCTTGAGACTATTTGTCAAGTTGAAGCAGGAGAAGAGTTGTTTGTTGACTATAACTTTACTTGACATTGTAAAGTATTGTACATGGATGGAAATCTCAAGTACATGCATCATTTTCATCTTTCATGGATGAAATCTCAAGTGAATATAACATTTGATTATTGTTTAGTTTATGCTCAACGAGAATCTAGAGTGCTCTTATTCTTTGTGTGTTGTCTAACTTATTTGACTACCTTGGCCATAGAATCTTGATTCTACTCTAGATTTGTGATAAATCTTACCAAAATTTAATCAATGTCTAGGTTGGACAAGTGGTGGGGCTTCAAACATTATTGTCTTAAACAAGTGAAGTTATTTTACTTGAATAAGTAGTGGCCTTTGAATCCAAATCTAAGCCAAATCTCTAATTGTTTGCTTGTAGTCTAAGTTGGACATTTGGTGGACCTTGTATCCATGTTTCCTCAACAAGTTGTGGCTTTTATTTTCACTTTAAGTACTCATCTTTAATAAAGTGTAGGATGGAAAATGTTGAGTTATTAGATTGTATTTTAGACAAGTGGTGTTTTGTGTACGAATGCTAAAAATGGTTGCAAGGATTCTAACAACGACTTTACCTTAAATAAATTTCTTACTAGGAGTTCTACATATAAATATGGTGAATAAAATTCTAGTGGTTTTGAGATACCATTTGTGTGTGTGTTTTCTTTGATTCACAAACTGGGATGGATAATGCTCGTATGGTTGAGTCAACAACTATAGAATCCATAGATTCTATGGTTTCTAAAGTGCCCAAGATGGATGATATTTCTATACTAGAGTCTAGTGTTGTGCAACTTGAGCAAGCTTCCAATAATGAGAACCAAGAAATCGATGCTTCAAAAATGCAACATACATCAAAAGAGACTGAAAAGTCCACTCAAGAGCTATTGCCAATTGCTACTACGTCATGTAGTGTAGATGTTGAGAAATCCATGATTACAATTATATTGGATTTAAAAGTTCTATTGTTGAAAAGTTCCCCTCAACCATCCTCACACCACAACTCAGTGCAAATGGATTCAAAAAGATATATTATACTCAGGCCAGGTTGCATCCAATTCTTGAAGACTATATTACAGAGGTTTAATGTTGCAATTTGGTCGACAGCTACTAGGAATAATGTGTATCAAATCCTTGCAACACTAAACAACTTAGCTGAGGATCATTGCCTTTCTTTGCAATTTGGTCGCAAGATGTTTACTACACCGCTCAAACTCAAAAATTGTTTAGACCCGACAATCCAAACGTTGAGGCAATGTTCAAGCCTCTAGCCAAAATTGCCATGGGTTTGAATGTGATCCACAAAGAACAGTGCTTATTGATGAATCTCCTTACAAGGGATGTATTTCACCAGCAAACAATTGCATTTTTCCACCACAATTTGATGCTGAGAAGATGGTTGACAATATTCTCTTGGAGGAGCTACTGCCATACTTGATTCAGCTTGATGAGAGAAGGGATGTGCGTGATTTAATTGCTTCTAATCGTTATGGACAACCTATAGTGACAAATGATAGTGAATACAAACAAAATCATTGGAAGAAAAAAAATGATGTTTGGCCAGGTAAGGTGTTCTTTACAAGAAGAATACCACCTGCAAAAGGTGACAGAGATGAAACTACCATTGAAGACGCAAGTGACACAAGCCACCGCAATGAAATGAGAAGAGCCCAAATACAAGAGATTTTGGCAAAGGAGCGTACACCCATTGAAAGCATGAAGGCATCACAATTGACCACTTTAGCTAGGCAATTGGGTTGTAACACAAAAGGAGTTTTGAAGGCAACCACAGCAAAGGCTTATATAAATAAGGTGAAAGCTGAGAACAATCTTCTAAGGATGGATAGAAACCAACCGTAAGGTACTAGTGACATGTCATATATTCTTGATACACATACTTGAACACTCATGTGCATGGTATCTAACAAATCTTTCTTTTTATTCCTTCCTGCAGGATCTTACAAAGGATACTACTAGATGGAGCTCAATCACTAGTGATATTTTTGCTCAAAATAATGAAGCAGTCACCTACATTTTTTGTTTCAATTTCTTGAGATACTTTCTTTTAATTTGTAATCATCAAATGAAATGAAAAGTATCCTTGTTATTGAGATTGTTCATCTTTTTCTTGTTCAAAACTTTCAATTGTGATTTATAGTTTTGTTAGCATGAGATTGTGCTTTTTTAGTTTGAAAAAAATTGTCAAAGATCCAAGTCTTTTTGGCTTTACTTAAGTTATTAATTGTGAAAGATCCAAGTCTTTTTGCTTTACTTATGTTATTGATTGTCTATTTAATAGTCCTTAAAACAATATCATATGGCTTTCTTGCTCCCGTGTCTCACATTGGTCTTTAGGTAAGACAAGTGGTGACCTTGAAAGTATGGTCTCATATCTCGATCAAGTGAAGAGACATGAAGCTTAAATATCACTACTATGTATCTAGTGTTAAACTCCATCGCGACAAAGATACTAGAGTTCCAAATTGGAGTCTAGTTTAAGTGAAAATCCATTTGAGCTAAGGTAAAACTTATAGCGCCTCATTTTTCTAGGATTCTACCCCATCAAGGAAGTTAGAATCTAGAACAAACCAATTAAGACTCTTTTGGAGCCTAGATAGGACAATTCCTGGAACTTAAGAAACTTATTATTGAGTTAGAGTCTAGTTTAGATAAGCAAAAGATCTTCAAACCAGCACTTCACTTTCTTACTATTCAATATTCAAAGTCCCTTGAGGCTAACAAATTACATACCTACTTGTAACCTAGCTAATGAGTAATTATATAGATCTAATCAAGTATATATAATGAGTCTTCAAAATAATAAACGAAGGGAAGAGAGTAGCAAGGTCCACTACTTGTCCAAGCTCAGCTCTAGACAACATAGAAAGATGCTAGTTCTACTAATTGTCTAATTATAGGCATGGAGAAATGATAGAAGGTTGACCACTTGTCCAACCTATCATCTCTAGTAAAATGGGAGGTTTGGCCTTAAGATTCACCATGTAACCAACCTATACATCATTGTATTATGAAGGGTAGAAAAGCAAAGCTCCACCACTTGTCCAAGCTAGTTCTAAAATCCACATGGAGATAAACAAGCTCCACCATTTGTCGAATCTCTCTTCCATTAAAACATGAAAAAACTCAGCTATGTTGTACAGGGGACTTTTTTCCAAGGTCCACCACTTGTCCAAGCTAGGATCCATTAAAACATGGAAATAAACAAAGCTCCACCACTCGTCCAACCTTTAGAGTTGCGAAGTGTATGGGTTGTCTAAACTAGGTATGGGAAAATAATTGAAGGTCCACAACTTGAAACATGGAGCGAAGCCAGCTCCACCATGTCTCCAATATGATAGACTCCATTGAAACACCCTAAACCCATGATATTTTGTACATAGGGGATTTGCATTCAAGGTCCACCACTTGTCCAACCTAGTATCCCTAGTAGCTTGATAGGTTTGGTCTCAAGATTCACCACTTGTCCACTCTATGTCATTGTATTAAAAAGATTGGGTGTTAAGGTCCACCACTTGTCCAACCTATAAGGTTATATTTTAAATGGTTTTTTTACTCACAACTTGAACTAACCATGATGTTTTACATGGGAGTTTTGTTTCAATGTCTGCCACTTGTCCAAGCTAACTCTATTGAAAAACATAGAGAGAACCAAAGGTCCACCACTTGTCCAAGCTAGGCTATATTGAAACATGGAGAGAAGGATGCTCCACCATTTCTCCAAGATAGGCTTCATTGAAACATGGAGAGAAGCAAGCTCCACCATGTATCCAAGCTAGGATCCATTTAAATACCCTAAACCCATTTTATTTTGTACATGGGGTTTTATTTCAAGGCCCACCACTTGTCTAACCTATTATCCCTAGTAGCACAAGTGGTTTGGTCTCAAGATACACCACTTGTACACTCTATGTCATTATATTAAGAAGAACTATGTATTAAGGTCCACCACTTGTCCAACCTATAAGGTTATATCTTAAATGGTATCCTTTCTCACCACTTGAAATGCCCATGATATGTTTTACATGGGGGTTTCATTCCAAGGTCCACCACTTGTCCAAGCTAACTCTATTCAAACATAGAGAGAATCAAAGGTCCACCACTTGTCCAAGCTAACTCAATTCAAACATAGAGAGAAGCAAAGGTTCACCACTTGTCAAAGCTAGGCTCCGTTGAAACATGGAGAGAAGTAACCTCCATCATTTCTCCAAGATAGGTTCCATTCAAACATGGAAAGAATCAAGATCTACCATGTCTCCAAGATGCTAGGCTCCATTGAAACACCCTAAAACCATGATATTTTGTACATGGGTGTTTACATTCAAGGTCTACCACTTCTCTAACGTATTAAACCTAGTAGCATGAGTGGTTTGGTCTTAAGATTCACCACTTATCCCACTCTATGTCATTATATTAAGAAGAACTGGATGTTAAGGTCCACCACTTGTCCAACCTATAAGGGTATATCTTAAATGGTATCCTTCACCACTTGTCAAGGTCCATCACCACTTTTCCAACCTATAAGGTTATATCTTGAATGATATTTTTTCTCATCACTTGTAATGCCCATGCTATGTTTTACAAAGGGGTTTTGTTCCAAGATCCACCACTTGTCCAAGCTAACTCTATTGAAAACATAGAGAGAAGCAAAGGTCCACCACTTGTCCAAGATAGGCTCAATTGAAACATGGAGAGAAGATGCTCCACCATTTCTCCAAAATAGGTTCCATTGAAACATTGAGAGAAGCAATCTCCACCATGTCTCCAAGCTAGGCTCCATTGAAATACCCTAAACCCATAATTTTGTACATGAGGGGTTTACATTCAAGGTCCACCACTTGTCCAACCTATTATCCCTAGTAGCACGAGTTGTTTGGTCTCAAGATTCACCACTTGTACACTCTATGTCATTATATTAAGAAGAACTATCTGTTAAGGTCCACCACTTGTCCAACCTATAAGGTTATATTTAAATGGTATCATTTCTCACCACTTGAAATGCCCATGATATGTTTTACATGGGGTTTCATTCCAAGGTCCACCACTTGTCCAAGCTAACTCTATTAAAACATATAGATAAAGAAAGGTCCACCACTTGTCCAAGCTAGGCTCATTGAAACATGGAGAGAAGGAACCTCCATTGTTTCTCCTAGATAGGCTCCATTGAAACATGGAGAGAAGTAAGCTCCACCATGTCTCCTAGTTTCTAGGCTCCATTGAAATACCCAATACCCATGATATTTTGTACATGGGGGTTTACATTCAAGGTTCACACCACTTGTCCAACCTATTATCCCTAGTAGGTTTGGTCTCATGATTCACCAGTTGTCCACTCTATGTCATTATATTAAGAGGAATTGGGTGTTAAGGTCCACCACTTGTCCAACCTATAATGTTATAGCTTGAATGGTATATTTTCTCACCACTTGTAATGCCCATGACATGATTTACATGGGGTTTTGTTCCAAGGTCCACCACTTGTCCAAGCTAACTCTATTGAAACATAGAGAGAAATAAAGGTCCACCACTTTTCCAAGCTAGGCTGCATTGAAACATCGACCTTAATACCAAATTATTTCTAGTAGCATGAGTGATATTTTGTAGATGGGGGGTTTTCATTCAAGGTCCACCACTTGTCCAACCTATTTCCCTAGTAGGTTTGGTCCCAAGTTCACCACTTATCCACTCTATGTCATTATATTAAGAATAATTGGGTGTTAAGGTCCACCACTTGTCCAACCTATAAGGTTATATATTGAATGGTATTTTTTCTCACTACTTGTAATGCCCATGATATGTTTTACATGGGATTTTGTTCCAAGGTCCACCACTTTTCCAAGATAACTCTATTCAAACATAGAGAGAAACAAAGTCCACGACTTGTCCAAGCTAGGCTCCATTGAAACATGGAGAGAATGATACTCCACCGTTTATCCAAGATAGGCTACATTGAAACATGGAGAGAAGCAAGCTTTACCATGTTTCCAAGCTAGGCTCCATTGAAACACTCTAGGGGTTTTTATTCAAGGCCCACCACTTGTTTAACCTATTATCACTAGTATATGAGTGGTTTGGTTTCAAGATTCACCACTTGTACCACTCTATGTCATTATATTAAGAAGAACAATGTGTTAAGGTCCACCACTTGTCCAACCTATAAGGTAATATCTTAAATGGTATCATTTCTCGCCACTTGAAATGCCAATGATATTTTTTACATGGGAGTTTCATTCCAAGATCCACCACTTGTCCAAGCTAACCATATTCAAACATATAGAGAAACAAAGGTCCATGACTTGTCCAAGCTAGGCTCCATTGAAACAGGGAGAGAAGGAACCTCCACCATTTCTCCTAGATAGGCTCCATTAAAACATGGAGAGAAGTAAGTTCCACCATGTCTCCAAGATGCTAGGCTCCATTGAAATACACAAAAACCATGATATTTTTTACATGGGGATTCACATTCAAGGTCAACCACTTGTCCAACCTGTAGGTTTGGTCTCACGATTCACCACTTTTCCACTCTATGTCATTATATTAAGAGGAATTGGGTGCTAAGGTCCACCACTTGTACAGCCTATAAGGTTATACCTTGAATGGAATTTTTTCTCACCACTTGTAATGCCCATGACATGCTTTACATGGGGTTTTGTTCCAAGGTTCACCACTTGTCCAAGCTAATTCTATTGAAACATAGAGAGAAAAAAGGTCCACCACTTGTCCAAGCTAGGCTACATTAAAACATGGACCTTAATACCAAATTATTCCTAGTAGCATGAGTGATATTTTGTACATGGGGGGTTTGCATTCAAGGTCCACCACTTGTCCAACCTACTTTTCCTAGTAGGTTTGGTCGCAAGATTCACCACTTGTCCACTCTATGTCATTATATTAATAATAATTGGGTGTTAAGGTCCACCACTTGTCCAACCTATAAGGTTAAATATTGAATGGTATTTTTTCTCACCACTTGTAATGTCCATGATATTTTTACATGGGGGTTTTGTTCCAAGGTCCACCACTTGTCCAAGCTAGGCTCAATTGAAACATGGAGAGAATGATGCTCCACATTTATCCAAGATAGACTCCATTGAAACATGAGAGAAGTAAGCTCCACCATGTCTCCAAGATGCAGAGTCCATTGAAATACCCAAAACCCATGATACTTTGTACATGGGGGTTTACATTCAAGTCCCACCACTTGTCCAACCTATTATCCCTAGTAGCATGAGTGGTTTGGTCTCAGGATTCACCACTTGTCCACTCTATATCATTATATTCAAAAAATTGGGTTTTCATATCTAAATGGATCTTTGCTTGGATAAGTGGTAGACCTTGAGACCTAAATAACCATTCTACACTAGAGCATTGGTTAAGCCTTATGCACTTCAAGCATACCTTTAACAACAAGTATTAGTTATATTAGTTTGAACTGGTAA
>NW_028221440.1:224076-247810 GCF_014529385.1 Adiantum capillus-veneris
ACCGCGGAGGGGAAGGGGGGGCCGAGGGGCGACGCACACAGCTGAACGAAATCTTGGACTGAGGTGGCTCCCTCCGGGGGGCCGCGAATCACGTAAAGCAAACGACTCTCAGCAACGGATATCTTGGCTCTTGCAACGATGAAGAACGCAGCGAAATGCGATACGTAGTGTGAATTGCAGAATTCCGCGAATCATCGAGTCTTTGAACGCAACTTGCGCCCGCGGCTCGTCCAAGGGCATGTCTGCCTGAGCGTCCACACGACCCCCACGCCGAACCTCCCCCCCATCCCGCTCCCGGGATGGCGGGGGACGTGCGGCGGAGATGGCCGTCCGAGCGCGCCTCCCCCGACGCGTCGCCCCCTCGCGGGGGCCCCCTGATTGCGAGCGCGTGCGTCGCGTTCGGTGAACTCCCATTTGAAGGAACGCTCAATATGACAAGTTTGAATACAAAAAAACGCGCGAATTGTGGAATCCGTACAGGGCCTTTTGGGGGGACTGGTGTCAAAATCTTCTGAGTGTGTTCTAGTGCTTTATTTTATTATGCCTTTATGTCACTTGGGGCCCCATCGGACGGGGTCCCATAAGTTGGTGGGAACTCTTCTTTAAAAATAGGCCACTCGTCAAGACAATGTAAGTCTATAAAACTTCTTCTGCCTCTTCTTCTTAGGGTTTGGCCCCTTGGCCGGGATCTGAAGGTTGGCTCCGTTCTTCAGTGGCTTGACACGTAAGCGCTTTGTGACATGTAGTCACTCTGTTCTTTGTACAGTAATCTCAAAGTTCTTTGGGAAGCCCACCACAATACTTCTCAATTTGCTCTGTTAGTGCCACAAACCTGTAGGAGGCTACTCTCAGTAGGTTTACAGAACCTCTGATTGGCCTCCTGTAGGCTCTTGCAAGTAGCCACAGTGAGTTGGTGCCAATCTGTCATGACATCGGCTTCAAATTCATTTGATAGCCATGCAGATGCAAACATTTGCTTGAAGTATACCCATGTGGCGGGTGTTGTCCTTGCATCGATAGTGTCGTCCACCATGTAAGCGCATTGCCTTTCAAGAAAGTGGCAGCTTTCCTAACCTTGGAGGCCTCTGTAAAATTCCCCCCTGCATAAGCTATATCAAACTGCTGGAGGAAAGTAAGACCCTTTGCCTTATCCTTAAAGCTGCTGAAAATTTCAAACTTGACAGTTGCACCACCTTCTTTGTAGGCTTTTGGCTTTTCCAGAGCTCCAAATTGTCATAGGGAATTGTTTGCAACATGGGCACTGTGATAGGGATCATTTGTGCCCCTTGGCCATTGACATTTTGCGTCACTCGTGCCATATGTGCCTGCTGGTCGGAAAAACTAGCCATGCCAAAATTGTCCATTGGCACCCCAAATTGGCCTTGGTTGCACTAAAACCCTTGGTTGCACCATACATGGGGTTTGGCATCATGCCTTGCATACTGCCAAAACACTGTTCTTGGCATATATTGTTGGTTTCCATGCGCATAACCAGCCATGCTCTGAAACACTGATCCACCCCAAAATACCCAGGATGTACTGTGGGTGGTGGAAAAACCTATTGCATAGCCGTGAAATTGGTTCCCTGTCCATTTAATGCAACATTTGGACTTTGAAAATTGGCTAGCTTAACTGGTAAAGCCTGTGGAATAGGTGTCCTAACCACCTGTTTGTGGATAGAAGGAAGTTGTCTTGGAGCCCCAACTGACTCTGCAACATGAGAGTGCTCCCTGCCCTGCTAAGAGGCACAAGGGACCTAGGCTTTAGCTCTACTGCATGAGACAGTTGCCTCGTCTGTTGTGACACTTACAGGTTATAAACTCCTTTAGGTTGAGGTAGGGCAAAACCTTTATCAAATTCTTATCAATACAATCATACAAATGATTTATAAATAAGTTTGACGAGAGCTCAATTTTTGGGTGAAACTGTCGCACATCTGCCGATCTAGAATCCGATTGACGCGGGGGATGGCTCATTGGATTCCTCTAACCTAAAACGACATGCATGTCATGCCAGATGCCCATTGTAGTGCAATAGCATCTGTCAAAACGCGTGTACAAACCATTTATGCAAGAGGGTTCCAAAATTGGAAAATTGGCTCTTGAAGTCGATGAAGCATGTCCACGTGGCACATAGAGCCATGTGCACGTGACATCCCCTCCTGCTTAAGGTGAAGTACCGGTACCGAACTCCATGCACGTCGTAAGATGGTCTCGCTCCTTCTAGATGATGTCCTCTGGCTCCCTGGGTGATGTGGAAATGTTCAAAACACAAGGAAGATGATGATGCATCTACTCTCAAAGAATGGACTGTCTCTTGGGTCAACGATGTCCTTCTTGGTTACCGACCAACAATAAACTTTGCTGCCCCAACTCGGATGGTGTGAACCAAACTGCAAATCGGATGGATGCTTGTCGAACGAATGGCTGTATATGCAAACGCTGATGTCCACGACGGTTACCAGCCAGCCTATGCTTCCCCTACGTGGAAAGATTGGCGAGATCAATGCCAAATGGGGGATGAAGATGGTTGTGTCCTTTGAATGCCCACGAACCAAGGCAAGTCCTCTGTATCATGTCTCATGAAACCGCCAAATAACTCCTCAAAGATAGAAGCTCCTCTTGGGGCTCTAGATTGTTGTATGATGGAAGGTCTAGATGAATCCTCGTCTGTGCAATGGATGTGGCTGCGAATGTAGGCTCACGATGCCTACGAACTCTCGCAATGGTTGCCTCGGATTGGAACCTTTTGGCTCCCGATTGATGGGTATTGATTGCTAAGAAGATGCCGGTGGTGTGGACTCGATGTGCTGCCAAAGTGTGTACAAATCGATGACGATGCAATGCCTCTTCTGGAATGATGGAAATCTCCAAGCAGATGGGAGAGATGGTTGTGCAAACAATGCGAAGACTCCAAACCTAATAGACTGGCTTAAATTGCTCTTTCCTTTGTCATGATAGGCTGCTAGCAAATCTTGATACTCACAATCAACATCTTCATGTTTCCAATGCATGTCTTCAATGAGGTGGTCTGTTGTGTTGAAGAAGATATGATTGCAAATATCCATGCTAGGATTTCTTTGTGGCGAGGTGGTCGAGTGCGCACGCCAAGTCAACTACCCTCTTGCAAGCGCACCACAAGTGTAACCCCGGTATACAGTGTTTGCATTTCCTATGCTCAAGGCGCACGGTCGTGCAATTCCCTGAGTGAGAGAAGCTGTCACAAACTGCTGAGGTGTCAAGCCATTAAAGAACGGAGCCAACCTACAGATCCCGGCCGAGAGGCCTAAACCCTAGAAGCAGTAAAATCAGTATAAGAAGAAGAAGCAGAAGAAGTTTTGTCCACTTACAAAGTCTTGCCGAGTGGCCTATTTTCAAAAGAGGTTCCCACCAACTTATGGGACCCCGTCCGATGGGGCCCAAGTGACCTAAAGGCATTAAAATAAAGCACACACACCCTCAATCTCTTGCGTAAAAGATGATGATGTGGCAGTTGTATGGACACTCGCGATTTGTGCTGACAGTGCCACGTGGCAGCTTGTACGGATTTTTGCGTTTTACGTTGTTGCATGCTGACATGGCATGTGTACTGATTTCCATGATTAGCGCTGGACTGCTTTTTGGAGGCCAAGTGCTTTTAAAACTTGTTGCTTTTCATAGGCCAAGGGCCTTTAAATATGAGCCAAGGTCTCATTCTCTGCCATGCTTCTACGTGAAGGTGCAGAGGATGGAGTACCGACATTGTACTGAGTTCAAGCAATGTAAAGAAATATTGAAAGTGGCGCCAAGGTTTGGGGCCAGTGCTCTCTCTTGGGGTGGAACTCTGCCACTCCCCGTCTCGTGTGTCGTGCGCTCTCTCTCTCTTTCTCTTTCAGTTGACTTGTTATTTGAAGTGCTTAATGTTGTTGAGTCTGTTCTTCTCCGTTGGCACGTGGTGCCTGTCCACATGACAGTGGTATCAAAGCTTCAGGCGTGTGCTTTTCTGAAAGCATACGAATCCTACCAAAGAGCGAACGGAGCAAGATGGAAGTTTTATTGGAAAATTTATAAAAGAATCTTCGTGTCCCAACCCCGGACTTGTTAGGCACTCCCACCCTTAATCCATCGTGCATCGGGCGCGCATCCCTCTTCATCGCTCTGTCTTACAAGGCATAAGCCATAAGGAATCCAAGATCACTTGCATGAGAAGGATCAATTTTTTTTTGACCCACCAATTTTCTCAGAGCCAATGCTATGCAGTGGTGGAAGTCTAAAGTTACCAAGCCGCACACTCCAAGGACTTGGCAAACTTTCAAGAAATTTTTTTGGCCGAAGTTGTATGCCTTCAGACATCTTTCTTTGGAGTGCAGTTGCTGGCAGAGTGGGGTATCCCGAATGCTTGCCACAGAAACCCTAGCGCAATATAACTTGAAATTTCTCGACATCTCTTAGTAGGTGTCTCTTCTCGAGCTGATAACCTTGGAGGTCCAATGTGATTGCTATATCTTGGGACTACCATCACCTCTACAGGAACAATGTCTGTCGAGGCTTGTTTCGACCATTCAAGAGCTTATGGACCATGCTACGGGCGGCTATAACCTTATGGAAGAAATCTAACCCTAATTTTGGTGCAGGTTCCAAGATGGAAGCCTTGTCGACTTTCCAGCTCGACTGGTGTCGAGAATGCTTTTTCAATTTGAATTAGCAGTTTTCTGAATTCTTTCTGAGAAATTGTTCGGTGATTCTGTTTGGAATTTGTTTGAAATGGATGTTATCTGTTTTGAACCTGGCTTGGTGCCGATTTGAACTGTTTGACTCTGGTTTGAATACTGGTTTCAATCCTTGGTGATTTACTCCTGGGTGGAGTAGTGAGAAATGCTGTTTTGGTATTGTCTGAACCGTGGAACGACGCTAACGGGATGTCTGGGGAGCGTTTCGTTGTATGTTTGAAAATCTTGGAACGACGCAAACGGGATGTCCGGGAGCGTTTTGTTGTATGCTTGAACCTCCAAACGATGTAGGCTGTGGTTTGGGGGACGTTTGGTTGTAAAAGGCCTCTATATCTCCCGGCCTGGACCTTTTTAGGTTATGCGGGAGGAGTGATGAGGGAGTTGTTGTTGAACAACTCATGGTCCGGACGTGCATGTCCAGGCCGGTCACACTTGCATACCGTCTCTTGCACAAGAACACTCATTTCATCATGCAAGCATTTTACCGCGTGAACCACCTCTAATAGGTCATTTTATTTAAAGTGACTTTTGGAATTCTTTTTGTAAGTTTGTTGGAAAAGTAGGTAGGGAAAATTGCTAAAGATCTATAAAAGAAACCCATTGGGCACTCAGTAGAAGCAGAAGAAGCAGGACACAGAAGGGCAGGCACCCACAGGTCCAGCGTTTTCTCAAGGATCAGCCCAGCGTTTTCAGCCTCCAGCAATCAGCGTTTTCAGCCATCAGCCACCAGTGTTTTTAGTTTCAGCCTTAGCCTTGTGAGAACTCGCTCCCACCCGGTTGCAGATCCTCGCCAGATTCCCCATCTACACCCAAATCAGCCTAGCGTTTTCAGAATTCAGCAGATCAGCCAGCGTTTTCAGAATTTAGCTAGATCAGCCAATGTTTTTGCATTTCACCATTAGTGCGACTCGGCGGTTGCAGATCCAAGCCACAGTGCCGCCACAATAGCAGATCTATAGCAGAACATCTAGCGTTTTCAGTTTTCAACATTGATTCCCTCATCGTCGACACCATCGTCATCGTCATCGTCATCGTAGTCCCTATCTTGATGATGACACCTTCGTCATCGTCATCGTCATCGTAGTCCCGGACTTGACGACGACACCATCGTCGTCATTGTCACAATCACCATCGTCGTCGTCGACATCATCCTCTTCGACATAGACCCCGTCATCGACATCACCGTCTTCGACACAGAATCGTCGTCGACTTCACCATCTTCGATAGAGAACCGTCGTCGACTTCACCGTCTTCGACAGAGAACCGTCGTCGACTTCACCATCTTTGACACAGTACCGTCGTCGACAAAGACCCTTAGTACCTCGTCGTCGACTTTATCGTCTTCGACATAGACCTCATCGTCGACCTCCCCATCTTCGACATAGAACCCACAGAACCCATCGTTGACATCATCGTCTTCGACATAGACCCGTTTAGTATCTCAGTAGCATCAATACCCTTCAGCATCAGCATCATTGTAGTCGCATTTGTGCAAGAATAAAGAAAGTACTTGCTCTGGCAATAGAGCAAGGGGGCCCTTGAGGGTTGAGACCCGATATCCCTGTGCCCTCTCTTTTCTCTCTCTCGTCTCTCTCTTTCTTTCAGTTCAGTTCTTCCAAGTGAATTAAAGTGTCCCTTGTGTTTGTGTGCGGAGTACTAGATCGGAGCGAATCCTTATTCTCTTCTCCTGCACCTGACACACACACCCTCAATCTCTTGCGTAAAAGATGATGACGTGGTAACTGTATGGACGCCCGTGATTTGCGTTGACAGTGCTACGTGGTAGTCTCTATGGATTTCTGCGTTTTACGCTGCTGCATGCTGACATGGCAGTTAAACGGATTTCTATGATCAACGTTGGACTGTTTTTTGGAGGCCAAGTGCTTTTAGAACTTGTTGCTTTTAATGAAAACTGCTTTTCATAAATTCATAGGCCAAGGGCCTTTAAGTATGAGCCAAGGGCTCATTCTCTGACATGCTTCTACGTGAAGGTGTAGAGGATGGAGTACCGGCATTGTATTGAGTTCAAGCAATATAAAGAAATATCGAAAGGGATGCCAAGGTTTGGGGCCAATGCTCTCTCTTGGGGTGGAACTCCGCCACTCCTCGTCTCGTGTGTCGTGCACTCTCTCTCTCTCTCTCTCTCTCTCTCTCTCTCTCTCTCTCTCTCTCTCTTTCAGTTCAGTTGTTATTTGAAGTGCTTAAAGTTGTTCAGTCTTTTCTTTTCCGTTGGCACGTGGTGCCCTAAGCATCCTTGGGCGAAACGCTACATAACACACTCAAAAAACACTTTTTTCCGAAGATTAGCGGATTCGTGCAAAATCACAAAGGTCTGATACCAATGTTAGGTGTAGAGGAATTGAAATGGTGAAGATCTAGGTTTTACACTTCCACAAATCTTTACTTCTTTCCTTGCGTTAATGATAGCTTTAACTTAATTGATGGTTCCTTTTACTTTCCCAGAGAGAGAGAGAGAGAGAGAGAGAGAGAGAGAGAGAGAATGACACCCGATGGGGTCCCAACCAACCCTCTCGAGGGCACCCCACACCGTTGCCGATGTGGTGTTTGCTTTCGATTGCGTAAATGGAATGTACACACATTCAATACCTCAAGTGCAGACTCTACTGACTCGAACGGGGAATATTGCCACGGTAACTCGTCAAGATGAAGCACCTGTGGGGCTGATTTGATGCACCTTTGGATCCGTCTCGATGTGGGATTGTGGATGGCCACCATGGGATAGATCTGGGACTGATTTGCACTCCCAATGTGAGAAGAATCAAGGGCTGAAAATGCAGATCTTGACGATGTTGATGATGGACAGCGATGGGAGCACTCTATGCGGCGAGCAGTGTTTGGGAAAAGTGTGCCTTAGCTTAGCCTTGAGCCGGTTGCAAAATCAAAGTAGCCGGTTGTGGGGAGGGCAAGAAGGAGAAATTTTCGCTTAAAATACATGAAAAATAGTGTAATTTTGCAAAATTGTTGGCTAGTATTGTAAAATTTCTGGTTCAGATTTGTCTTGGAGGGATTTTTGTATGCTTATGAAAATGATTTTTCCCGAACACTGGCGGCGAGGGAATGGCCGAGGAGAGGCTCAATGGCCTGCAGAAGTACTGGACTGCAACGGGAATGCTAGCGACGACAGATCTGAGCTGGTTCCGCCGAGGGAAGGGGCTAAAATGTGAAAATGCTAGGGCTGCCCTGCTGAAGACTGCAAGCGCTGGCTGATCTGTCACTGGGAGCAAAAACGCCAAGGCTGATCTGGTCCAAAACTGCTAGGGATGATTTGGGAGCCAAAAATGCTAACAGGCCTGCTGCTCTGTTGCACTAGCTCCTCTGATGCCAAAATGCTATGCTCTCGGTAACTCTTCATAGGCCAATTTACAGGTTATAAACTCCTATAGGGTTGAGGTATGGCAAAACCTTAGTCAGATTCTTATAAATAAAATCATAAAAATGATTCATAAATAAGTTTGACGAGAGCTCAATTTCTAGATGAAACTATCGTTAGTCGAGGAATCTGATTGACGCGGGAATGGCTCATTGGATTCCCACTGTAGTGTAATAACATTTGTCAAAACTCGTGTACAAACCATCTATGCAAGAGGGTTCTAAAATTGGAAAATTGGCTCTAGAAGTTGATGAAGCTTGTGCACGTGGCACGTAGAGCCATGTGCACGTGACATCCCCTCCTGCTTAAGATGAGGTACTGATACCGAATTCCATGCACCCCATAAGATGGTCTCGGGTGAAGTTCCTTCTAGATGATGTCCTCCACGATGACTTTTGAGAGAGAGGCTCCCTGGGTGATGTGGAAATGTCCAAAACACAAGGATGGTGATGATGCATCTACTCGCAAACAATGGATTGCCTCTTGGATCAACCTAGCCCTTGTTGGTTATCGGCCAACAATAACCTGTGCTGCCCCAACTCGGATGGTGTGAACCAAACTGCAAACTGGATGGATGCTCGTCGAGCGAATGGATGGATATGCAAACGCCGAACATGCAGGTCGTGCGAACATGCTCACAAAATTTTCGGTATTAATCCTCTTAGGATTCTAGACACTCCTTTCTAGAGATAGGTGCAAAACTGGCTCTAGAAGTTGATGAAGCATGTCCATGTGGCACAACATGTGTGCTGAAGTCTATTGTGGGAGATAGAGATCTGAGACTCCAATGATGTTATTTGGACAAGTCTCAAGTCTTAGATCTCTATCTCCCACAATAGACTTCGGCATGCTCAGCTTTGATGGCTTTCTTAACTTGGTCAAAAGTGAGCTTGTTTGCTACTTTGTTGACACTTGTCCAAATAACATCATTACCTTGTTGAGTCCCTATTTATGAAGTCCATTGCAATGCTTTCCCATGGGTGCGAGGGAATATGTAAAAGCTGAAGTAAACTAGGCATTTTATGCCTGTCAAACTTGACAATTTGGCAAGTAATACATTCACGTACGTATGCTTCAATATCTTGCCGCATACTTGGCCAAAAGAAATATTACTTTGTCATATGTGTTGTAGACATTATTCCTCTATATTTTGTCCCATCTTTGAGTGATGGTTTGCATTGCATTTGGTGATAGGAAGTGAGCAAAGAAGCATTCCTTTAAAGACTTTCCTAGTCCTGATTGGTTGAGGTGATAGCTTTATGGATATTCACCAATGTGCAACGGTACCTTCCAAAAACATACTTACATAATAAAGCATGGATGTTTCGGTGAAGACTTCATCGCCAAAAGCAATATCAAACTGAGCAACAAATGTCAACCCTTTGCTTGCATCATACTCACCATAAAATGTAGCGAACTTAGCGGATTTACTCCCACCCTTAATACTTTAGGCTCCATGGATTTGATTGCATCACTTGAGTGTTGTAAGTCCAAATCACACTTGAATGGAGTTGTTGTTTAATGCATTACTTTCCCTTTTGAAGGAGGTATAGGAGGCTGAATATCACAGAGTTGCACTTTAAATGGCTTTGCATGATCACCCACTTGTGTAGGAACATGTTTTCCCACTTCTTCCCTATCAAATGCATGCCTTAAAGCACATGTTACATGGGACATGCATCGCTTGTGACTTTCTTATATAATGTGAATTAACGGAGTGTTCCTCTCTATGCACATCCATCCTTTGCCTCTTTGAAGAGTACTCATCGTCTTCCAACAAACGTGTGCTATTTTCTCACGTACACCTTCATGACAAGCCAAGTACGCACGTGCTAGATCCAAGGGTTGCATACATAGATCCCTCGCCGTATTCTCAATACTACAATCCACGTATAACTCCGCCTTCTTGGTCGCCATACACTTTTGTACTTTTGAATCCTCGCAGTAGAGCTTCATTCTCTCATGTGCCTGAAGAAGCTTTTGCATATGAGAATTTTCAGCTTTGAGAGTGGAAGCTTCATAATTTTGCACCTGTCCTTTTTTGATACGCTCCCTTTCTTGATTCCTTTCACCTATAGCTTCAACTATCCCTACAATGTAATATGCACACTATGTCTACCTCTCACATTCAAAAATAAGAAGGGTGTCTTGAATCTTCTTAGCCTGTCCATAGCGTTTGCAAGGATTGTCTTTTACGTTAAAAGTGAAAGAATGCTATGCTTTGATACCAATATTACTAGGTTGGACATCAAGAGGACAAACACTTGTACATTTCAAAGACAAAGCTGAAACGAAAGAAGGCACACATTGAGCCGGAACGGCCGGCCCCTCTCGCTTTATTTGTGGAAGAGTTATATTCATGGGCAATACAATGCTAGACCTTCCATGCCAATGCAAGTGAAAAATTCAACATTGCAAACAATTGAATGTTGATGTCGATTCTCCAAGCCGCTTGTTCCTTCTATCTACTTATCCTCCATCTGCTTGCAATTGTTTTCCAAACAAGGATCCACAATCTTTGCAAGCACATAGGACAAGAGAATTCCTACACTAGAGTAGATTGAATGAAGCCTTCACGATGGAAGTCGTTGAATGGCTGAAATCTTCAATTCCGATGTAATTCTTCGCGATGACACTCTTCCATTGTCGACGTAGGTTGAGAAGAGAGCTTCCACATGATCTCCATCAAAAGAGGGATGGCTGAAATTGCAAGAGAAGTGTTGAAAAATATAGCATTTGGTGATATGATGGACTGTTTTGATGGAAAACAACTCCGTGTATGTGGATAATTGGCGTAGGATGATGAAAAGAGGCTTCCCCAAGGTAGATATAGCTATGGAAAGCTTCAAAGTGCAGTAAAATGTTGCAAAAACAAAGTTTTTCAGCCCCCTAAAATGCCCTAGAAGCTCAAACTTGCAAATTCTCTTATAAGTAAGTCTTTTTTTGTCAAAATTCTCAAAGTGGTCAAAGGGTTTTAATTTAAGTCCTTTTATGTTTACTCAAAAATTAAAATGTGTGAATGCACATTTATTAATGTTAAGTGACTTTTTGGTTGTCCAAGGCTCTAGTTCTAAGAATTTTCATCCCGAAAAGAGGGTTTATACTTACCACCTGCTCACGAGCCACAAATTGTGTCACATATGAACAGTTTCAAGTGGGCGTCCCCATTTCCCCAAACTATTCACGACATTCATGCAAGAAGATAGCATGCAAAAATAAGGCATGCAAGTACATATATATGCTATGCAATGCAACATCATTATAGATGGTCCCCATTCATGAGCCTATGACTAGAGGACGTTCCCGTGCAAGTACGCGATGGTACTCGACCCCACAAAAAGCTCGCACACAAGGCATTTCCGTGCATGTGCATGTGAATAAGTTCCAACGAAAAGCCAAGTCCACTATTCCGCGCATGAACTCAAAGTTTAAGACCGAAGGGAACATAAGGTTCGAGAACACCTAGAAAAAGGTGACAACCCATTCGATAATATCATTTATTTTCGTCAATGCAAGCATAGCATCTGGACCACAATTACCAATTAAGTGGCCAGAAGGTGACACAAATCATAGTGATAGACATTGGGAAGCAGTGAAGTATATTCTCAGATACTTGAAAGACACATCAAGTGCTTACACTTCGGGAACAATGATGCATACATGGATGCCGACTATGCAGGAAATGTAGACAACAGGAGGTCTACATCTTCCTCTACATCTCTCTAAGGTGTGCCTTCTCAAATCTTAGTAGCACTCATCTTTCTTCAATTGCAAGTGCCTTCTTATGCCGTTCTTGAGAGTTTTGCAAAGCCTTCTTAACCTTGGCACAGGCAGTCTCTAGATCCTGTACAAAGTGATCTGCTTGCTGTATCTTGTTCTTGGTGCACAGAACAGGGAGAACCTTTTTGCCACCCTCGACAATTTAAAGTGGTGCCTTCCCCGCCGAAGTGTGAACAATGTTATTGTAAGCAAACTCCACCAATGGCAAATACTTTTCAGAGATATAACGCTTCAATAAGTCTAATACCATCGAGTCGGTAATCTCTAAAAGGAATGATTGTGCAAAGAGAGAGAGAGAGAGAGAGAGAGAGAGAGGAGAGTACACAGAGATGTGGTTATCATAGAGTATAGAATAATGTGTTAGTGATGGGTGTTAGTAAGGGGATGGACGGCTGACCACGGTCGGCTGCCCAGCCAAAGTGACCTTTATCCCAACAACCTCCCAAGGCCAATGTGACCCTAAATATTCAAAAACAAGTAATATGTACAAAACCTGTACAAGTGTGAAGGATGTCAGTGGCTTCACCCTACACCTATCAAGTCAATGTAATGTGGCAACCGCTCCAACGTTGGGCTCTTCGTAAGAGCAACCGCAGGGTTCTCATCAGTATGAACTTTTACTTGTTCAATCCGCTTGTGTGTCAAGACTCAAGACATCTCGAATGAAGTGATACCTCACATCAATGTTTCATGGAACACGGGATTCTTTGCCAAAGCAATGGCACTTTGACTATTACAATGTAGCACTAGAGGTTCACCTTTGATCTTCATATCTAATACTAAATGTGCCAACCATATTGCTTCCTTGTTGGCATATGATGCTACAACATACTTAGACTCTGTAGTGGAAGAGGACGTGCAATCTTGAAGACATGACCTTCAAGAAATGGCTCCTTTAACATAAAAAGTTTACCATATTTGTGAGATTATGGTTAGGAAGTCCTTAGAAACTGAATGATTCATGTACTCTTACAATTGTTTCTTTGTCCGAGTATGTGTGTAAGATGAAATCTTTGCAGCATTTTGTCTTGGTGATGTGAATGTGGAGTGACAAGATTTAGAGATAAATACGGCCTGGATGTGATGGCTAAGTTATAATGATCGCGGTTTATGTCTAAGATCTTGATGGGGATAGTGATGTGAATGTTGTTATTGTGATTGTTCAATGGTTTGTGTCTTCGTACTAATGTATGGTTTTAATAGTGAACTGCATGTATGCATAAGAGTCGTGTCTACTGAGCTATTTTTATTGTCCACTGCTTGTTTTGCAAGCGTAATCGAGGGCGGTTACTCTTCTTTTAAGGGGGCGTATGTCACAAAATGATGACGTGGCCACATAGACCTGACAGAAGAGAGTAAATCGGCTGAAATGACACGTGGCAGGACCGTATGGAACAGCCTAGAAATTCCGCCACAATTTGCGGGCCCCTTGCTTGGAGAGAGGTGATACAGGGTACTGCAGATCTTCCTGCTTATGAGGCTGGTGGGGCCTCTTTGATGCGACACTCGACCTGCATTCCTACTGGTGCTCGCCTTTGTAGTATGTTATTCTCAGCGCTCTTGGATTTTGTCTCGGTCGGCACACATAGTTTGCTTGTTTTTGTGAACATAGAAGATTCTCTTCTTGGAGAGAGAGAGAGAGAGAGAGAGAGAGAGAGAGAGAGAGGTCCCTTGTACACTCGCTGCACTAAAGATTTCTTGAGTGGCTTAGTTGTGCCCTTTTTGCCAGGCTAATGTGGGGAGGATGTTCTGCTTGTAGCTAGGAACTGTTGTTTTGATAGTATTCTATTTAAAGATGGTGTTCAAGAGGTTTATACATTGTTTTCAGCTACAATACAAGGCACGAGGTGAACCTGAACTAGCCAAGCAAGTGAAAGGTCTTCTTCAAGCAGCAGGTTTCCGCACAGTTCAAGAAGATACAAAATGGGGGCTAGACCATGGTGCTTGGGTGCCCCTTTATCTCATGTATCCTGAGGCAGATATCCCTGTGATTCAGCTATCCGTGCAGCCAGCCCAAGGTGGTCTTCACCATTACAACCTGGGCAAGGCTTTGTCGAGCCTCAAAAATGAAGGGGTTTTGATAATGGCTTCTGGAAGTGCCACTCACAATCTTAGATATATCTCTTCTAGCAACGCCGTTCCTGCTTGGGCTTCTGAGTTTGATGATTGGCTAAATGATGCCCTTAGCAAGGGAAGGTAATTGTCATTGTTTGTTCGGTTTGGTGTACCTTAAGACGCCTCACTAATTGATTCTTTCTAGCAGGTTTGAAGAGGTGATTGAGTTCGAGAAATACGCGCCCAATGCAAAGAAAGTACATCCATCTCCTGAGCACTTCTACCCTCTGCTTGTGGCTCTTGGGGCAGCTGGAGAGGATGCAAAGGCTTGCAGAATACATGCTAGCTGGGCGCACTCATCACTTTCTATGGCTTGTTTCAGTTTCAGTACTGCTTTGTGAGCATGTCTATGCTGCCTACTACTTTGATTACAATTACCATGTATATTGCTGTCATGAAGATACTCCAGTTGTTGTCCTTTATAATGTCTATGCTGTAGAAAAAAGTGATAAGGCGCATGCTAGCATCTTGGTACGATGTTGGTAATGTAATATGCTCTGTAAGTGGTGGTACTGTTCAAAAGTTGAGCAGGTTGTGAGGAGTGGGCAATATTGAAGTATGTAATATTCCAGGGATTAGAAGTTTTCGGGAACATTCTCTGCATCTTGCTAGCTATTTTCCTTCTTCAAACTTTACCTCAACTGTTTAACCACTAAACTAGGCATGAAAGGAGGTTGGCAGATTAAACTCATTGGGTCTGGGTGTACTTGTGTATCGAGTCATTCAGGTTAATCATGTTCAAGAGTTTTGAAGCTATCGTGTTTCAGGGTGCAGGACACTGAAAGGAGTCATGATGGAGGCACAAGAACTTGGAAGGACTCTTCTCTTAATACCAAATCGGTAGGCTCTGAGGACCCAAACATCAAAGCAAATCTAGGAAACAAAGGGAGTTTTTTGGGGAGATTTTTCTCTCGAGCTACGCATGGACGCCAGTGAGGAAGTTGCAGAACATCATGGCTTATGAGAATGAAGTCATTCATAAATGATTCTGTCAGGAAGCTTCACTGAGTCAGTAAAAGAAAAATGTTAGTAATGAAGAAAAGTTTCATACCATTTTACCGAAATTAGTCGAATGGCAAGTATATCTGTGATTGTATTATATGAAATTATAATTGCCTTCATTGCAATATGCTTCAAGTTTATGATAGGATTTCTGTGATGCATTCCGTATGAAATTTTAGTGTAGTTTTTGCATTATGAAGGTGTAGTAGGGTGATCTCGCTAAGTCTTAATGAGATGTCAGGTGTGCTAATCCCTCATCTGCCAAGAAGATTGGCTTTAGTTGGAATTGTTATGCATATCCTAGCATGTTCCAAAATTGGACCCTTTGAATGTTACTTGAAACACGCTACAAATGGCTAGTAATCCTAGAACATCATGTTCCAGCAGTGGATAAATACCAAAGAGCTTGTACTCGTTTTTGTGGTAAGTGAAATGATATAATTATTTTGAAACGTTTTATGACGATTAAGGCTACAATCAAGAGAGGAGCATTACAGTGTAAAAGATGCATTCAAAGGTGTCCCAACACAAAGGGAAACAAAGGCATTGGCCTAAGTCTCTAACATCCAATGGAGGACCTTTTTCGTTACCAATGGTTTGCTAATGTACCTCATGTATATTTCTTATTCGTTATACCCTCCAAATCTATAGACTAAAAGGGGAGCCTCCCATTTAGAATTTAGGCGTTTGGGAAGGCAAGCTAACCTGTTCAGAGGGGATCTCTCTCTCTCATAACAAGTCTTGAGTTCAACTCTGGTCGGATAGAGGTCTCTTGGGATAGTTTCCCACGACGTTAAAATTTTTCTTCTTGCTCTCTCTCTCTCTCTTTCCACACACACACATGCGTTGTCACTTAGGCAGGGAGCTTAGTACCCATATAGATTCTACCACTAGGGATCACTTTGGGGTACTTACTCTTGCTGGCCTACTAACCCCTGCTCGATTCTAGGTAAACACTTAAGGTGAGGGTAGTAATAAAGCCTCGTCAAAAAATACTCCGTAGTTTGAAATACTCACATGCTCTCTTTCTTTAAGACGTTCTTTGCACTTACTATGCTCGTCCACGGAGAGACACTTAAAGTCAAATGCGGTTGCAATGTAGCACTTGCAATGTGCAAGAAGTTTACCTTCTCTAGGACATAGCTTGATATAGGGCTAGAAAAATACTTTTTTCCTAACTGAAGAAAATAAGGGCAAACTCGAAATTCTCCCAGTTTTTAGGTCAAAATTTGAAGCTTTTGATGGTAATTACACTAGAACTTGTGAAAATTTCTTGGTTTTCTTAAAGGCAAGCTCAAAATCTAACCGAGATTTTGGGATTTCAACCGGTTAAAATACACTAGACCTCGGTTTTTTTCTAACACTGGCTTGATACACCAACTTTGCTTTCCAATGGTAAAACACCTCTTGTACACCTTTTATTGGTCATACTGTGTAAATTTATAGATTGAGCATGGCTCTTTAAACTCATCTTTAAGAAACGTCTTTGAATTTTTTGAATATTTACCACTACAATTTTTTTGAATAAAAGATATTCTTTTCTTTTCCCCATTTAAAATTTAGATCTTTGGTAGGGAAATCTAACCTTTTTAGGGTCTCTCTCTCTCTCTGTGTGTGTGTGTGTGTGTGTGTGTGTGTGTGTGTGTGCAGGGAATATCTATCTAGATGTTAACATTAGGGATCATCTTTACTTCATAGAATGTTGGGATACGACCAACTTGTGACCTATAAGAGGTGCTTAACTATGAGGCTTGCCTAGAACGTTGCAGTTAAGCGTGAATGTATGGTGACACTATTGGGATGGGTGACCTCTCGGGAAGGCTACCCATTTGGGATCATCAATTGGTATCAGAGCCACGATGTCATTGTAGATGTCCTACCCATGAAGATAGCATGAAAAATGCTACCAAAAGGATCTACTTGTGAGCCTGCAAGATGTATCCTTATGAGCCATGGTGACGAATCCAAGTAGAGAACCCCATGATGTATCATGTGAGCCTGCAGATGTATCATAGATCTCACAAACCCCAAGTAGCACCATAACAAGGACCTTCAAGAGGAGGACAACAAAAGGGAGAAGAAAGATGAAATAAGATAAGAACGATCTCCCAGGTTTGCCTTAAGGGGGCAAGCCCAACTTGTGACCTATAAGGGGTGCTTATAGGTCACAAGTGCTTAACCTTGAGGCTTGCATAAATTGGCTAGACCCAAGGTTCCTAGCACCTTAAGGTTTTTGGGCTAGATCAATTTGTAGAACATTGTAGTTAAGTGCGCATGTACGACGGCATTACTAGGTGGGGTGACCTCTCGGGAAGGCTGCCTTCTTGGGACCATCATATAAACTCATCCAGAGTTGTGTTTATAAGGGATTGGACCTTATAACTCTTATGGAATTGATCTTCTACTATTTATTGCAACTGACTCGTGGAAAAGGCTTGATTGATTTAGGACTATGCGAACAAATATATATATTGTACATTTTATTATTCAAGTTCTCTTTTATGAGCTTTGGCCATTTATGACCGGCCGGCCAGTTTGTACTCACTTTGACCATTCAAGAAATCTATAAATCAAATACGTGCAAAAGGGAAATGGCCACTTTTGCACGGGGGAAGATTGCATCCAGTGTCTGTGTACTTCTTCTCTCCTCTCCCCTCTTCTCTCTCGCCATGCCGGCATAGCACTCCGCTCTAGGAGATGCACCTGCACGTGCTCTCTCACTCTACCTCGCTCTCTGTCTCTCTCTGTTCGTGTTATAAGTCGATTATGGATTTGTACAAGTCTTCATGTATGTAGGATTGTTCATTCATGGCTTGTCGTGTGCTATTTTGGATATTTTGTAGGGTCACTGCGCCTCCGTTTGTAGCAATAAGCTATCATCAGGGCTGATTTCATCCCTTAACCTGCAAGACACTATTTGGATTACTTTTTTTTGCCTCATTATCAATTTTAGGTAAACACCTAACATGTTCATTAGGTGAGGGTAATAATCAAGCCGCTTTTAAAAAGCTCCTCAATTTTTGTAGTTTGAAATACTCACTCCTTAAAAAATATATATATTCTTTGCATGGATCCACCTTCTGTGTTGGTCTACGTGTAGACTCTTACTTGAGCTAAATTTGATGTAGATATCTTCGCAATGTAGTAGTTGTAGTGTGCAAGTAGGTTACCTTTTTATGAAATACTAACATGCTCTTATTTATTTATTTTAAAGGCATTCTTTATGTGGATTATTAGACATTTGTGCTTAATCCCACACCATGGAGCTCTCCCCTTACTCTACCTTGTTTAGATTCATTCTATTTGCCTACTAGACTTGCCCACTTGATTTAGTTGATGCTTGCATTGACTCCACACACACCATGGAGCTCTCCCCTTACTCTACCTTGTCTAGATTTCTCCCCTTACTCTACCTTGTCTAGATTCATTGTATTTACCTACTAGACTTGCCCACTTGATTTAGTTGATGCTTGCATTGACTCCACACACACACACACACACACACACACACACACACACTTGGTCACGGTATCCGACCATGATAGCTATTTCTAGTTACACTCAGAAATATACTCAACCTACTAGTATTGCTACCTGAACTATTTATGTAGCTAATGCTTCACCCAACACACACATACACATACACTTCTAGAAGTTGACTAAGCCTTTGACACTATTGCTGCATGATTACAAGTAGATTATTTTTAGCATAAGGATGTCCACCTTGAGATTGAAATTACTGCATAGGGGAATTGTGATTGAATCCTTGATATTGGCTTACACTGCTATCTTGGTAAGAATGGTTGAATGTGAACCACTTAAAAGCTAGGCTCAGTGGTGGCAGCAATCCCTTAAGGATTTAACCCTTAAAAGATAAATGGTAGACCTCCTTCCCATTATGGCTCCTCCTGGCATGATCGATGCGAGTGTATTCCACTAACATCTGTCGCCACAGATCCCTTCCCCCTTTCACTCAAGAGGATTCACGATGAAAGCTTCCCTTTCTGATGATGGCGGTGGCTTGGTGCGACATGTGGCTCATCCTTTCATGATAACTCCTCTTCTTTCCCTCCTAAAGAGAAGGGTCTGTAGACTATTCTGATGGGATTGCTCGACGTGGTGAGCATGCAAGGTGTGGCCATACCTTTCATACAGTAGCTGACGTGCTTTTTTGTTGCCTCATACCAATCAACTACCCCTATATAAAGGTGAGGGGCTCTTCTCATTTCACTTAGACTTGGGTTTTTTCTGTCTTTTTCATTTTTGCAAACAGGAAAAATAATTATGGGTTAGGGATTGGGCATTGGGTTTTGTTGTGTTGTCTCTTGCAACATTAAAACAACCAGATATGGCCGACTTAGACTTGGACTTGGTTTTATTTTATCAAAAGAGGGAGAGTGAAAGTGAGAGTGAGAGTGAATGGAAATGGGCTTGGATTTCCCCGAGTACTTTGGAGATTATTTGGAATTGCTTCTTCTCCACAGGGTCTATATTTCACTCAAATCTCAGTTTTAGAAAATTTCTAGCGTTATGCCACTATGGTTTTATGAGGCTTTTAAAAGGATACTAGTCCTTGACGGGATGACTTCTTTAAGTAGTTGGCGAGATTGATCTGATGTATATTTTTCTTGATACTATATTGTGGAATAAATTAAGATGGGAATCATGCTCGCTTATTTTGGCTAAAGATTTACTTCTTTTTGGCTTGAACAAGAGGGCTCGGTTGCATAACACACAAGGTTAATCTGTCTCATAATTGATTTTATTCAAGTAAAGTGATTACTGATCTTTTAAGCCTAAACTTTTTACTAAATGAATTGTTCATTGGGAAAATCTCTTAAAATAGCCGAGCATTATGGATATACAATAGAAAGATGACTTGAACACAAAATAGGATCTTTTCTCTAACTTGTATTCACACATTAGTGGTGTGATTACCTATAGCCTAATGCTTACTGGTTGGCTTTTTGGGTCTTTGGATATCTGGCTTAGATCTGATATTTTGTGTAAACCTTATTCATACATAAATATTCTACTACATCTGGCTCTTGGGAGTACTGCCATAAATTATGTGTAGACTTTACACATACATACATATTCTAGTTTTGATGCTTTACTGAAAATTGGTATAAATTTTGACCGACATATGGATACTGATTTGGTTTTTGGTGCTTTACTACCTAAGTATGTTATGGTATTGTGATATGGGGGAAACTGTTTTGACTTACAAAAAATCTGACCTTAAGCCTGTTGCTTAAATGTCTGGCTTAGATCTGGGTTTTTTAAAACCATATTCATACATACATATTCCACTACATCTAGTTCTTGGTGGTGATGCTTCCGTAAAAATATGTAAACCTTTTATATATGCTGGTTTTCATACTTTATTCAGAATAAGCATAAATTCTGATCGACATATGGATACCGATCTGGTTTTTCGTGCTTTACTACCTGAGTATGTTATGGTATTGTGATATGGGGGAGATTGTTTCCTTTGACTTACAAAAAATTTGACATTCAGCCTGTTGCTTAAATGTTTGGCTTAGATCTGAACTTTTTTGTAACCATATTCATACATACATATTCCACTACACCTTGTTCTTGGTGGTGTTGGTGCTGCCATAAAATATATGTAAACCTTATATATACATACATATTCGGGGGTTTTTGATGCTTTACTACCTGAGATTTGGCATAACCTGTGATTTTGACCGAGATATGGTTACTAATTGGGTTTTGATGCTTTACCTACCTGAAGATATTATGATGTTGTGATAGGGGAGAGCTTCTTTGCTTTAATTAGCAAAAAATCTGACCTTCAGCCTGTTGCTCAATACTCCATAATATTTGGCTTTTGGTTCTTGGATGACTGGCTTAATTCTGGTCTTTGTTTTAAAAAAAATGTAGGACTCTTGGGTGTGATATTGCCATACAGGCTTTTTGACTTGTTTTTTGAATTTATTTTTCCTCCAAAGTTTGGAATCTAGCAGTTGATCTTTTGCCTCACGTAGCTGAAGATATTCTACTACAATAATCAAACAGGCTAAGCCTTGAAGGAATTCTAGTATGGCCTTTTAGAAATTTGGTTCTTGATCAGCTGTCTGTCGAGCTTACTAAAATAGCATTAAGCTTACCCTGATCTTGATCTCTCTTTTCATTGCTACTAGGGTGTAACATTACTGGTTACTGACCTTGAATACTCTCGGTTTTAGAGTGAGTTTTGATTCATCTAATTGAAATGTTCGACTTGGATCCATACAACATAATTGTAGTAATAATACAAAGCATCACTAATAACTTTGAAGCTATAATTACATATTCACGTTTTAATTAAGGAAAATTTTTCGACAAGTTGATAATCTTCAATACTATAAAAGATTGTTCTAAAGGTATAGCATATGGTACTAATTTGAGAATGCAGTTTTAATTGGGGATAAAGGAAGGTACCAGGGTTTTTTATAAGGGAATACGAATACTTGCAAAAGTATGTATACACTACTTTGAATTAGCAAATCCTTACTTGGACATTACAATCTTGGAAAAAAGGTTGAAGTAGTTAAGTGTTTCTGTATATCTATACTTTTAAGAAATATTTAGGACAGTAGCTAGTCTAATAATTTTTAAGTTGGACATGGATAACAATCGATAGGTTCTTTGAAGCCTGCCATATGTAGCCAAATCTGTTGTCTTGACTATATGGATGCAGGTGAGAATTCTATCTTCACTTACAAAGGTTTAGCATGTTGCAGTCCGACTTTGAAGACCCTTGATGATTCAGCTGGGATAGTTCTGACACTTTTGTTTAAAATCATTTGGAATGATACCTCATTCTTATTATATTTTACAATAATGCATCAAAGACTGAAATGTTTTTGTACAAATCCTTCCCTAGTGATCTAAAGCGAGTCGTTTTTTTGAACGTCATGTTCTTTGGTGTATATGTATTTAATTTAAAACAGCTACAGACGCGTCCCTAAACACCAGGCCCTCTGAGGCAACTGGGTGGGCCGGGAAGCTGGCTTTGATTACTTTTGTCTATAGGCTTTGACTGACCCACTCTCTATTATTCCTTGTCAGGTTGATAGGTGTTAGGTGGTCTCTCCTTGACTATATACTGGATTCCTACTCATGACTATTGTAGTCTTTTGTATCATTCAGTTTTAGGTAGCAAGTTAATCCAATTCTACTCACCCATGCTTAATAAACTTTATTCACATGATTTCAGGAACATGATTAGGGGCAAAAGAATGAAATATATCATCTAGAGACTTTTTGGGATCAGGAGCAAAAGCATGAAATATATCATCTAAAGACTTTTTGGGATCAAGAGAAAAAGCATGAAATATATCATCTAAAGACTATGAATGACAACCATACTTTTTTCAAATTGGATGCCAAAGCATTTAAACTCCTACAGGAGTTATGTCTTCCTTGAAGACTATATAAGATATTGTGTTGATACAACTGACTTTACCCTCTTCAAGGACACTCTGACTTGGCACTTCTCTGGTAAATCTTCATACTCGACTTTTGTTAATCTCGTCTTTTTGATAAAGCGGTAGGCCCATACACAATGGGCCTATTGCCGAAATCCATTGTGTATGGCGTCAGGGATAGGACGGGTACACACACACACACAACACACGATAACGACATTTGACTATGATAGCTATTTCTAGCTACACTCACAGCTATACTTAACCTATTAGTATATCTACCTGAACTATTTATGTAGCTAATGCTTCACCCAACACACACATACTCATACACTTCTGGAAGTTGACTAAGCCTTTGACACTATTGCTGCATGTTTACAAGTAGCTTATTTTTAGCATAAGGATGTCCACCTTGAGATTGTAATTACTGCATAGGGGGATTGTGATTGAATCCTTGATTCAGGCTTACACTGCTATCTTGGTAAGCATGGTTGAATGTGAACCACTATAAAGCTAGGCTCAGTGGCAGCAATCCCTTAAGGATTTAACCCTTAAAAGATAAATGGTGACCTCCTCCCCATTATGGCTCCTCCTCACATAATGGATGCGAGGGTATTCCACTAACATCTGTCGCCATTGATCCCTTCCCCCTTTCACTCAAGAGGATTCACGACGAAAGCTTCCCTTTCTGATGATGGTGGCGACTTGGCGCGGCATGTGGCTCATCCTTTTCATGATAACTCCTCCTCTTTCCCTCCTGAAGAGAAGGGCCTGTACACTATTTTGATGGGATTGCTCACCGTGGTGATCATGCAAGGTGTGGCCATACCTGTCATATTTTATTATAACGACAATAGCTGACGTGCTTTTTTGCTGTCTCATACCAATCACTATCCCTATATAAAAGTGACGGGCTCTTCTCTCTTCACTTTAGACTTTGGTTTTTTTCTGTCTTTTTCCTTTTTACAACAGGAAAATAATTATGGGTTAGGGATTGGATGATTGGATATTGTTGTGTTGTCCCTTGCAAACATTAAAACAACCAGATATGGGCCGACTTAGACTTGGACTCGGTTTTATTTTTTTAAAAGAGGGAGAATGGAGTGAGAGTGAATGGAAATGTTGCTTGCTTTACCCGAGTACTCTAGAGATTATTAGAGATTTGCTTCTGCTCACGGTTCTATAATTAACACTCAAATTCAGTTTTAGGAAAATTTCTAGTTGTTATGCCACTATGGTTTTATGAGGCTTTTAGAAGGATACTAGTGTCCTTAGTTGGATGACTGATTTAACATAGTTTGG
>NW_028221440.1:248010-300397 GCF_014529385.1 Adiantum capillus-veneris
AGGACTCACGAATGCAGTGAAGAAACACCTCGAGGTGTGCAAGGGCTACCACAAGGCCCTGTGTGTGTGCGCACGCGCGTGCGCGCATGTGTGTGTGTGTGTGTTTTACAGGTAGCTGCAGCCTGCAGTGCTTCTTCATAGTGCTAGATGGAAGTGGCAAGAGCACGAACAGAGTGGTAGGGCATACGATGCGAGGGAAAGGTGCTCATGGTAGGGCAAGGCATCAAACCGGAGAAAGAGGGAGGCAGAGAGTGAGAGGAGGAGAGAGAACACTGATGCGCATCGAGAGACAGATTTTTTCCCCGAGAGAGAGAGAGAGAGACTCCTGCAAGCACCCTTCACGTTCCTTCCCCCTTCCACCGCTGTGATGTGTGCATGCACATGTGCCTCCCATGCGCACTCCTCTCGCCTTGTCTGTCTCATGTGACAGCACTTCGTCAGCCATTCCATTGAGCGACACAGCACATGATTGCGCGAAATTCTACATGCAGGAGGAAAAGAACCCTGTGTTTAGAAAGTGAGCAATGGTGTGAGTAGGGAGAGGAGGGACATGAATGCGAGAAGATGGGGGAGGGGCAAGTATGCGCCCCACATGGCAGGTCCAAGGGTGGGGGCAGAGCGCACGTAACGTGGGAACCACCAAGCAGCAATCTTTTCCTTTTATGAAGCGCAGTGAGAAAGAATCTTCTTTTTCAATTAATTAATGAAATCGCAAATAGACCCAATATGTTACTTCAAAGTTCAAGAGGTCGTGCCTTGTGCAACAATAAGCTACCAGGTGCTTGTAACTAAGCTCGGTTGTACGTTGTAGAAGGGCTCTCTCCTTGCTGGCAACCCCAAGCTAATCCAAGTCCCTTTGTCTTGGTGTTGTACGATTTTAGGGTGGCACACTTTATCAGCCAATGTAACAGTTTCTATATATGCTTTTGTCTTGGTTGTTACTTGATGCCATAGCTTGGCAAGAGCATGGCTTTCTATGTAACTTTTTTTTGGATTTGTAATCTATATATATACTCTCTATTGCGAGCTTGAAAAAAAAACTCATCAGCACAACGGCATTTAGTTTGGAGAATATATACATCCATTCACAATTGTGAGTTCAGCCTCCCAAAAAAAAAACCCATCAACGCAAAGCATATGTCAACAATAACAACACACACACAACCAACCCCACACCCCAACCCCCCTCCCACCCCACTGAAAAAGGAGAGAGAGAGAGAGGCAAAGGACTTGATTTATCAAAAACAAGCTGAGATCTCATTAATGGCCTACACAAGGTAGGTGGGAAGTGAGTCGAGTGCCAAAAAGAAGCTTCGAGTGTCAACCATTATGTTTACCAAGAGACCTAAGAGTATATGCCTTAGAGTGAGTAAGCTTAGATGCTACGATCTCGGATCCATTGGTTTAGCAAGAATCTCTCGAGATTGTAACAGGGGAGGTTTAACTAGAAGGTTTGAGTTTATCAAATTAAAGGCAAAACTTTTAAGCTTTTTGATTAAGACTTGGGGTGGAGGTTGGCTAGTGAAGATCTAGCCCACCTCTTCATGGATTGCCCAACTATCAAAGGCCTCGCACGGAAAATATGCAAGTGGGTCCAAAGAACATGGAAAATTGGGTTTTTCAAGACTGATCTATTCCTTGGAGGGAAGAATTCAGGTAGTCCTTCCCTCCTCATCATCACTCAAATTGTTCGGTACTTCTTCTTGCATAATGTATGGCAGACAAGGAACCGCCGTGTGTTTGAAGGAGGTTTTGAGGTGGCAAGCTTCACAGAAAGTATACAAGAAAGCAAAGTGCTAATATGGACACTTGGGTGCAAGCAACACTCGGAGGATTGGTCTAGGACTACTTGTGCCTTGTTGTCAGCATATGGCATGCCTAGGACGGGGAAAATCCTAGCAATCAGTAATTACAAGATATCAGAAGAACATGATAATGGACTTTGTGTATCAAGGATAAGGGGGCAAGTTGGTAGGGTGGCTGCCCTGATAGCCGATGTAATTTTGGTCCCTGGATGTTGTCATGGCTCAACACGAGCATGACAAGACCTTGTAATTTTTTGGGTTGATTAATATAATTCACTCACAATTGTGAGTTTTGCAAACAAAAATACTTGGACCAACAACACTCTTTTCCCTTTAAAGTGTGAAGGAAAAGGCAAGGAGATATTTTCTGTATCTCGTTACAGTGCATATCATGCAGTGTTGCCATAGCATCGAGAAGCGAGGTCTGGAGGAGGGGTGCATAGGAGGAGCATCTCTCTCTCTCTCTCTCTCTCTCTCTCTTCTCTCTCTTCTCTCTCTCTCTCTCTCTCTCTCTCTCTGTGTGTGTGTGTGTGTGTGTGTGTGTGTGTGTGTGTGTGTGTGTGGAAGGGCTATCGTAGGTTGAAGGTAGAAGCAGAAGCACAGGAAGTTGTGGAAGATTGCAAGGGATCGTGAGCCCCAATATGCAGGGCAAAGTTGGAACAAGCCATGACAGCTTGCCATAGTGAGCAATGGGCTTTGATTGTCTGCCTGGCAAAGATGGCCATTTTGGCCATTGATCAAGAAGTGCCATTGAGCAAGAAATTATGTGGTCTTGGAGCAATTAGAGCTAGTACATTGATGACAGAGCTACCCTCTTTGGGGTTTGTAGAGCCAGAATACGTAGGGATGGACGCATAAAGGCCTATTTCAAGAGGGCATGAGAGGCAAAGAGGATGAAAGAGGCGACGCATTGCGGGGCAAGGTAAGGGAGGGTGCACTGTGTAAAAGCGAGGCAGGAGGGAGGGGGGTTGCGGGGTATCTGCAGAGGGGCAAAAGAGGCAAAGCGCTAGGGCAAGGCAAGGAAGGCGTAGCCTTATAAGATCCGCAAAGGGCGGACGAGGAAGATGAGCACTAGTGTTGGATGTATTAAAGGAAAATAGTTCTCTATTTTATAAAAACTAGTATGTGACTCGCGCGTTGTTGCGGCCAAGGAAACAATGCCTCTATTCTCATAGGGCTATCTTCTCTTCCAAGTGGAATACTATGAATACTCTCTTCCTATACGTATAGTCTTTCGCATTTATAAAAGTGATGCATGACACAACCTCTTAATAGATGCTGCAAAGCATTCTTTGATACCAAGATTGGAAGCTTCTCATAGACATTATTTTTTCATGAGGTGCTAGACCTTGTTTAACAAACTTAGGAGTTCTCTAATTCTATTGGGGTGTATGTGTGTGTGTGTAGAGAGAGAGAGAGAGAGAGAGAGAGAGAGAGAGAGAGAGAGAGATTTCTTCTTTTAGTCTACCTTGATCTAGCAATGCTACCAAGCTTGATTATAGAGATTAGATAAGTTAGCATGGTGTGAAGAAATGAAAGCTAAGAGAAGTCAATGTAATAATAAAACCTTTTTTCATAAACAGAGTGGGTTCTAAGATTGGTTTTAATGATAGGAACGCAATTGGATTCAATGTCTCTCCTCCACTCTCTTACTTGATTCTATCCTTGTATGTATGGATGGATGTATGTATACATATATATCTATATGTACACATAGTACACACACCCACCCACACACACATATATATATTTATATTTATAGTTATATATATATATATATGCTTGAAGCGAAGATTTGTCAAATAGGTCTTGAGGCATTTTGATATGTTCCAATTATGTCTCTATGTACACATAGCGCGCACGCGCACACACACACACACACATATATATATATATATATGCTTGAGGGAAAGATTTGTCACATAGGTCTTGAGGCATCTTGCTATTGTTCCAATACAGTAACTATGACATTCAAAGTTTCTATGCTCCCCTCGTCCCCCCCCCCCCCTCCCGAAACCCTCTAGTTGAAGTGACGATCCCAGGTGGACATTTATTTAGGAGAAGCAACCTCCTTTTTCTCATTTTTTTGAAAATAAAAGTATAGATGGCTATGATTGGTCTCTCTCTCTCTCTCTCTCTCTCTCTCTCTCTCTCTCTCTCTCTCTCTCTCTCTCTCTCTACCATCAGATAGATCTTTGAGATCTCATTGGATGTTCCTACAATATTTCAAATTCTCCTTTTATCAAGACGTGTGTGTGTGTGTGTGTGTGTGTGTGTGAGAGAGAGAGAGAGAGAGAGAGAGAGAGAAGATGAAACAAAAATAACTTTATTCTTACCCATGTTGTGAGATATATCTTTTGGAATTGTTCCGATGCCATTAAAAATTTTCTTCTTCTTCTTCTTCTCTCTCTCTCTCTCTCCTCCCCATAGATATTCACTTTTGTTGAAGACTTGTCTTGTAACTTTTAAAGTCACTTTAGATTGTTCCTACACGCAAACATTTTGTTCTATTTTTCTTTCTCCTCCTGCGTCATTTGTTGGACTTTGCATTTCAACACATTAAATACAGCACTAAAAATTTATCCTCTCTCTCCTCTCTCTCTCTCTCTCTCTCTCTCTCTCTCTCTCTCTCTCTCTCTCTTCTCTCGTTGATTTTAGATTGGCACCCTTGTCTGCCAAAATCTAAAGAATTTATAGATTTTTAAGCATGGCCCACATGTTAACTTTTAAAAATAAAAAGAACAAAATATCCAAAATTGGTAAAAGTTCCATCAATTGGGAAATCTCTCTACCAATTTGGGGTGTTAATGTGAGGGTTGGTCTTTGTCGGGCATTTAATCCATTTTCTACGGGTGAAAAAGTTTAGCTATCTTTTTAAAAATACACTAAATGCAAAAAATATTATCTTGAAATTTTGAAAAGTGTTTGAGCTCAACTGTAAAATCTTTCTTTCTCTCTCTCCCCCCTCATAAATGTACATGTGTATGCACACAAGCAATTGTTGGAATTAGGGTTGCAGAGAAACACACACAGCTTGGAGAAGATAAAGGAAGCTCAAGGCACACAATAGAGAGTGTGTTACTTAGTGTGCAATGGAAAGATAGATATCCCTAGAGTGATGGGCGTATATACAATGCTCGGCGGGGAAAACCTCCTAAAGAGGGAAAAAATGCCCCGGCGGTCCTAGTGTGTTCACACACATCACTACCACATGTATATGGTAACAAATCCCCCCCTGGAGTGATGTGGTGAACGAGAGCTTCACATGAGTAAAGGGAAGTGCCATGCCTTGAGGACATGATCAATCCACAAAGGGGAGTAAGCCCAAAGCTTTGCGGAAAGCTTCAAGCTTCTCACGAGACAATGCCTTTGTGAAAAGATCTACAAGGTTGTCCTGTGTTGGCACATAAGCCAAGCTGATCTCTTCTGTTGAGAGCCTCTCCCTGACATAGTGGTAATGCACCTCAATGTGCTTTGTGTAGGCATGAAAAACTGGGTTCCTCGCAACTGCCAATGCGCTCTGATAGTCAGTGTAGATAGTGTTGGCAGTGTCTTGTCCAACACCCAAATCAGCCATAAGGCGTGTAAGCCACACTCAACCATAGTTGTGAAGACTGCCCTGTACTCAGCCTCACAACTCGAAGTGGCCACAGTAGGTTGTTTCTTGCTCAACCATGAAATACATGAACTGCCAAGCATGAAACAAAAACCACTTGTGGGCACTCGCGTGTCAAAACAACCAGCCGAATTTGAGTCCGGAAAAGCATGTAAGTCTGGCAGAAATGATCCCCCCTTGGGATAAAACAAGCCAAGATGTAAAGTGCCACTAAGGTAGCAGAAAATCCTCTTGACAGCCTGCCAATGCTTAGACCCTGGGCTATGCATAAATCTGCTGACCTGTGAGACTGCAAATTGAATATCTGGCCTCGTATTGCATACATAAATGAGGCAGCCAACAACAGTTTGGTAAAGAGTGACATCAGCAAGATCACCATCATCATGTAGACTCAACTTCAAACCTGTTTCCATGGGAGTGGCAATACGTTTGCAATCCTCAAGTCCAAATTTACATAGCAATGTCTCTATGTAACTTTTCTGACACAAGGCAATATTACCATCACACTGCTTAAACTGTATACCCAAGTAATGATGCAACAGCCCCAAATCTTTCATCTTGAAAGTAGCATTCAAATCAGCCTTAAATTCAGCAATATGTCTCTCATTTGGTCTAGTGATCAGCAAATTATCGACATAAAGAACCACAATGAGAAGTACATACCCTCACGCTTTACATAAAATGTGCTTTCTGTTGGACTATTACGAAAAGCCTCGTTTTAACCAAATGAGTGTCTGCTTTCTCATACCAAGCACGAAGAGATTGTTTCAACCCACACAAAGCCTTCTTACATCTGCACACTTTGTCCTCTTGTCCTTTTATGACAAAACCGCGAGGCTGCGTTACATAAACTTCCTCAAATATGTCACCATTCAGATAGCAGTAACAATGTCTGATTGATGTACATCCCAACCAAAATGAGCTGCCAATGCACATAGAAAACGCAGAGTAGTCATACGACAAGTGGGAGCAAAAGTCTCTTCATAATCTATGCCTTTTGTATGTGCATAACCTTTTGCAACAAGTTGAGCCTTAGGGCGATCGATCTCACCATCCAGCTTGCGTTTCAACTTGTAAACCCACTTTGTACCAATGGTCTTTTTGCTAGGAGACAAATCACATAAAGTCCATGTGTCATTTTCTATAAGTGCATCGTATTATGATTGCATGGCAGCCATCCAATTTTCTGAATTTTGTGCTTCATCAAAAGACAGAGGCTCCTCAACAGCATGTAAGCTAGACACAGCCAAAGCATAACAATTTGATGCATAAGATGCATGGCGAGATCCTGAACGAGTACGGCTAGACAAAGGTGCATCCAATTTACTGTCACGCAAAGTGTGCACCAGCCATTTTGGCATACCTCTAGCCTGCTCATTTTCAGCCCTTTCCTCATCAAGTATATCATGTACATCTGCATCAGTAATAGGCTGATCTATAAAACCCCCATAGGCTGTACATTTGCCTCATTGGAACTTACATTCGTATTTCCACCACTGAAAAGAGGCAACAAAGTGTCATAAATGTCCTGTGAGCTTACATTACTGTCTCTAGTACATGACAGCAAGGGCTGAACAAAATCTTCCACAAACATTACATCCCGTGAAACTAGAATACGTTTTTTTTGCGGATGATACAACCTGTAACCTTTGCTTTCAGCACTATAACCAACAAAAATACATTTGATAGCCTTATCATCCAATTTTCTGCGTTGTGTTTGTGGCACCAAAGCATATGCCAAACAGCCAAAAACACGCATGTGCTCAATAGAAGTCTTTCTATCATGCCATGCTTCATATGGAGTAATAGACTGCAAAGCTTTCGTAGGACACCTGTTAAATACATAAGTGGCACACATGATGGCCTCAAGCCAAAAAGAATGCAGCAAAGCTTGACTTTTGACCATACATCGTTCCATTTCCGTCAGTGACCTGTTTTTCCTCTCAACAACACCATTTTGCTGAGGTGTATAAGGCACTGTATATTGGTGTTTTATCCCACGACTAGCGAGAAATGCATTAAATTCATGAGACATATCCCCCCCCCCCTTGATCGGAACGGAGGGTGCCCATAGTACATTTCGAGACATTTTCAGCCATAGCCAGAAATTGTTTGAAGCACATAAAAACTTCGGACTTCGCTTTAAGCGGAAATACCCATGCATGCCTGGAGTAATCATCAATGAAAGTCACGAAGTAAAGGTAATTGCCCAAAGACGGAGTTTGCATGGGCCCACAAGCATCACTATGCACAAGCTGCAACCTGCATGTCACCCGAACTGAACCATCCTTTGGAAACTTAGAATGTTTCATCTTACCCAAAATACAGCCTTCACAAACATGTTTGACAAGTGCTTCAAGAGGCGGCAAAGAAGCAACCATATCAGATTTCTTCAAACGCAGCAAACTGGCAAAATTCAGATGACCAAAACATGCAAGCCAAAGTTTTTCATCTGAAATAGCCCTTGAATCCGCAACAGCATTTGCAAAATTTTGTCCACACTTGTCATACAAAGTGAGCCTATACAGCCCACGGCAAAAAAGGCCAGATGCAACAATTTCATCACCAAAACTGAGATCATGAATTGTACATCTGTCATCCACAAATTTGACTACAAGTCCAAGTCTAGCAAGTGTGGATACAGACAAGAGATTCTTCTTGATCCCAGGTACATAAAGTGAATCAACAAGTGTGAAGGAGCTGCCATTTCCAGCAGTAAGGACAATCTTTCCATCTCCTGAACCGAATAAGAGGCATTGTTGGTACAAGTGACTTAATTCCCATGAGGGACAGACTCAAGAGAGGTAAACAATTCACGATGTGAGGTAATGTGCTTTGTAGCACCACTGTCGAAATACCACACATGTGAATCTGTAGCAACTGACAAGCATGCATCATGGACAGCAGGATTGTAAGTGCACTCTGCACTAAAAACCCATTCTGCATCAACATCAGCATCACAGTCTCCTTTCACAGAAGACTCAACAATGGCTGCATTTATAGTGGAACCAGCATTTGCAGTGAAACCACCCTCTTTCTTCTTAGCCTCTTTGGCCTTCAACTTAGGACACGACTTGATCAAGTGATCATTAGCTTTACAATAATGGCAACGCATCTTCTTTTTTCCCTTATCACCAGAATTGCCAGACGAAGTGCTGCCAGCAGAAGCATTGAGAACAGAAGTTTTGCCACTCGCAACAAAACCATAAGAAGTGGTTGCATTGTTGTTACCACCCTTTCTTTGAGAAGCAATAAAAGCCTGTTCAAATGCGCGCTGTCTAGTCCTGTTTTTTCTAGAAAGTGAGTCTTGCAACAGCAATGTGCATAATGCATCAAACTTGACAGCTTCAGGATTTCCTTGGGTCATAAGTCTCCAAGTACTAGCAAAAGTTCGGTAAGAATCTGGTAAGGCATCAAGAACAGTCTGCACAAGGGAACTATCTGAAATGACTTCACCTGCAGAAATAAGTTGCTCATTGATATCCTTGACACCAGCAAGAAAAGTGTCCATATCATCTTCCTCATGCATAATCTTTGACTCCAACTTTTTACGCAGCAAAGCAATTTTAGCCTCATTGCGGCTTGCATAAAGACCAACCAAAATATCCCAAGCCTGTTTTGCAGATTTTGCTGAACGGATGTGAGGAACAATGGTGCGCTTCACAGACAACGCAATCAATGCATGAGCCTGTGCATCCTTTACATCCCAACGAGCTTGTTCTGCTATAGGCAAAACAACTCTAATAGCAGCAATCCTTGTAGCAAGACCTGCATCATCCTCAACATTGCCTGCATCCTCAGAACCAGGACGTACATCAATGCCCTGCACAATATTCCAAACGCCCTTTGACACAAGAACGTGTTGCATCATATAAGCCCACATAGGGTAATTGTCCCCATCCAACATGTCCTCAGCAACAAACATTTTGAACACATCTGTGTTATTGTCAGCCATGGTAAATGCTGCACCTGATGTGAAAACCGCCTGAAAATAGGAGAAACGGAGCGAGAACAACACGTGCTATATAGCACAAACCGTAGAAGACTGTAAGGCACCTGTTATGCAGAAATTGGCACTAACAAAAATTCTGCACAAAATGTTTAAATTGCCTATGCAGACCTGCCTGTAGTGAAAACGGAGGCCGAAATGAGCCCGAATCAAAAATCTGAGCAGACTAAGCTCTACAACTTCTCCCGAAATTTTTGTCGACTTGCGAACGCTTGCCAAATCTCACTGAAATCGGAGAAAGTGAGCAGGCGTGTGCTGGAGCAACTCACGACTAAGCCCGGGAGGACGTAACCTGCTCTGATACCAATTGTTGGAATTAGGGTTGTAGAGAAACGCACACAGGTTGGAGAAGACGAAGGAAGCTCAAGGCACACAATAGAGAATGTGTTACTTAGTGTGCAATGGAAAGATAGATAGCCCTAGAGTGATGGGCGTATATACAATGCTCGAGGGGAAAAACCTCCTAAAGAGGGAAAACATGCCCCGGCGGTCCTAGTGTGTTCACACACATCACTACCACATGTATATGGTAACAGCAATGTGATGGTCTCTCTCTCTCTCTCTCTCTCTCTCACACACACACACACACACACACACACACACACGCAATGCGATTCTCTCTCTCTCTCTCTCTCTCTCTCTCTCTCTCTCTCTCTCTCTCTCTCTCTCTCTCTCTCTCTCTCTCTCTCTCTCTCATTCATTGTCAATAATGTATATAACGATCCCTGCATTTGCATGTCATGCATGTCCTCAAAGCGAGATAGCCCCAAGTCAACGTTAGGCGAGCTTTTTTCTTTTTCTCAAACTCTTTAAAGACAAACATATTTCCAAACTTTTCTAAAACATATCAATAATGGTCTTGAAAAAAAACCCTTGAAAAAATAAAGCCAAATATTTCGTTAAAAATTACATTTTCATTTTAAAAAAATCACTAAAATTCTTTTTTTTTATTTCGAAAAGTAAATTCGCATTAAGTAACAAAACCTTCACTAAAGTTATCCCTTTTTCGTTATGTTATGTGCAATCAAACTTCAACATTTATTTTATGTAGAATAGAAAGTCTTTTGACTTTACATTTGAAAAGGCTTGTTATTCTTGCAATCTGCAAAGCTCGTCATTTTTTACAATCTTACCCTTTACTTTTGCGTTTTAGATTAGATGTTTTGTAAGGTGTATTCTGAAATGAACCAGGAGTGGCACATGGATGGTCTCCCCTTCCTTCAAAATTTTAAGCTGCATTATAAAGAGTATAGATGACCTCGTGTTTAAAATTAAGTTTTTAATGATAAATTTTATGAGTGAGGTAGCGGTTGACAAAATCACTTGGTAGCAATTTTCATTGAGGAGTATGTCATACCCATTTTGCAAAAAGGGGTAATAGGCCAAATCTCAGAAAATATTGGTCGCAAGTGGCATAGCAGCGTGGAAATGCGGCACGAGCACCCAGATGGTAGTGCAGCAGTCAAACACATGGGCGTGCGAGCAAGGCGGTGGATAGACCAGCATGGGACGCGTGAGGAGACGAGCATGGGATGCGCATTTCAGCATTGTGGGTAGAGCAGAAGGAGGACCCCTTGCAAGATTTTTTTAATGCATGAGTTGCCATCTTGGAGCACCTCGACGTAGTTGCTTGGTTGGTTACGTGGTACCATTAGAAGGTTATTTGTTTGATGGTGATGGGTTCGAGTCCACCATCTCCCGTCTTCCTTTTATGAGGATATGTCAACAATCCCCTAAGTGGTAAGGAGCGCGGAATCTTGGCATGAATTGAATAAAACTAGTGTGTGACCCGTATGTTGCTGCGGCAAAAAAGAAAAGTCTTTATTCCTATAAAACTATTTCCACTTGAAAGCACACAGCGACTGCATCTCTCTCCCCACCTCCCCACCCCCTTCTCTCTCTCTCTCTCTCTCTCTCTCTCTCTCTCTCTCTCTCTCTCTCTCTCAAACACACACACACACACACACACACACACACACACACACACACACCAACAACAACAACGATGAAGTTGAGTTGCATGCAAAGTTGACATGTGTATAATGCTAAATTTTCATCAGGGCAGGCTATGTGATCACATGCAACAAACCATTTTGTAGTCTAATCCGCGCACGACGAATGGAGGAGGGGTCTGTCGGCCTTGAAAGTTTTAGTTTCTTCGATGGAACTTAGCGTCATACCGAGTTTCCAAAGGCTTGAGAGCTTGGTGTGGATCTCTCTCTCTCTCTCTCTCTCTCTCTCTCTCTCTCTCACACACACACACACACACACACACACACACACACACACACACACACACACACACACACACACACACAAACAATGGTCCATACACTATTAGATCCACCGTTATTGTTTCACTTTGGTCTCATAGGTCATTTTAGCCTTTTTAAGATGTTTAATATAACATTTCATTCCAATTCATCTCTCTCTCTCTCTCTAGCCAAAGATAATAAGGGCACACTTAAAACTCTTCCAGTTTTTAGGCCATAATTTGAAGTATGGTGGTATTTACTCTAAAATTAGTAGTATCTTGTCGGTTTAACGGTAGATTTGAAATCTAGCCAAGATTTTGCACACACTACTTGCAACTCTCTCTTCTCTCTCTCTCTCTCTCTCTCTCCATTCAATAGGAGCCGCGAAAGCTGATGCCCACAACCCTCCCTCCCTCCCTCCCTCTCTCTCTCTCTCTCTCTCTCTCTCTCTCTCTCTCACACACACACACACACACACACACACACAAAACACACACACACACACAACACACACACACACATGCACACACACAATGACGAAGGTGGGTTGCATGCGAAGCTGGCATGCGGAACACGATACGCGGGGGTGTATTGTCCTAGGTTGTAGGTTATGTTTATAGTTGAACATTAAGCAAATCGATAAAATTTTCATTAGGCAAGCTACACACACACAACAACAACAACAACTACAACAACTACTACTACTACTACAATGGCCCAGACACTAATAGATCCACCAACATCGTATCCGTTTGGTCTCATAGGTCATTTTGGCCTTTTAAAAATGCTTAATATAACATTTTACTTCATCTCTCTCTCTCTCTCTCTCTCTCTCTCTCTCTCTCTCTCAACAATGGCTCAGACACTTTATTAGATCCATCAACATTATAACAGTTTGGTCTCATAGGTCATTTTGTCCTTTTAAAGCTGTTTAATTTGACATTTCATTTCATCTCTCTCTCTCTCTCTCTCTCTCTCTCACACACACACACACACACACACACACACACACACACACACAACAACAACAACAACAATGGCCCAAACACTAATAGATCCACCAACATCATATGAGTTTGGTCTCATAGGTCATTTTGGCCTTTTAAATATGTTAAATATAACATTTTATTTCATTTCTCTTCTCTCTCTCTCTCTCTCTCTCTCTCTCTCTCTCTCTCTCTCACACACACACACACACACACACACACACACACACACACACACACACACACACACACACACAGAGTAGAGCAATAGTAGCTCGCTCTCTCTCTCTCTCTCTCTCTCTCTCTCTCTCTCTCTCTCTCTCTCTCTCTCTCTCTCTCTCTCGACAGGCTAAGCAATTGTGACAGCTTCTCTAGGCTAGCTAGTAGCCTACGTGCGCACGTTTAAGAGGTGCCTGGTTCCTCGACGCGTGGCAACGCTCAGTGTTCGAGAATTTTTCAAGCTCATAGGCCTTTTAAAGCCATTTAATATAACATTTCATTTCAATTCTCTCTCTCTCTCTCTCTCTCTCTCTCTCTCTCTCTCTCTCTCTCTCTCTCTCTCTCTCAACAATGGCTCAGACACTTTATTAGATCCAGTGCACACACACACACACACAGAGTAAAGCAATAGTAGCGCTCTCTCTCTCTCTCTCTCTCTCTCTCTCTCTCTCTCTCTCTCTCTCTCTCACACACACACACACACACACACAGAGAATCAGGTTATTTTTTCAAGTGTTTATACTATTTTTCTTTATTTGGGACAGAATTTCTCCTTTTTCCCTTGCCCTCAACCGACATTCATAAAACTGAAAATGGCACAATTTTAAGTTGAGACACAATTTTCTCGAACACTGCAGTGCTCCCATTGCATGTGTGTGTGTGTCCACTCGTAGCAATGCCTAAATTCCCCCCCCCCCCCCCCCCCCCCCCCCCCCCCCCCAAAACTTGGCAAACCAATATATAAGAAATTTTCAAGGTAAATTGACTAAATTGGAAAGTTTTTACGCTAAATTTTCCTTTCTAAAAAAATTATCACCTTCATCTTTAAAATGTAGAGGTAAATATCCAAATTTGTAGGTAGACCGTAAGATTATACTCTCACCTTCATATTTTAAAAAATGTAGACGTAAATATCTAAATTTATAGGTGTAATTTACATTGAACTAGAGTTCTGGAAAAATGTGTCTCGAGTTAATATCGTGCCATTTTTAATTTTAAAGATGTCAGATGAGGGCAAGGGAAAAAGGAGAAATTCCATCCCAAAATAGAGAAAAATAGTGTAAAAGCCTGAAAATTTTCCTCTTGACAAAATCGAGGAAAGGAATTTTGTATGTTTGGAAAATTGATTTTGCAGAACACTGCACTGAACCTAGGTTTTTTGAGCGGAGTCTTAAGATGGGTAGGCGGGTGCCGAACTCCATACGTACTCTCTCTCTCTCTTCTCTCTCTCTCTCTCTCTCTCTCTCTCTCTCACACACACACACACACACACACACAGCCTACTAGGACTCAGGAGACGTTGACATGGCTATTGCACTCTCTCTCTCTCTCTCTCTCTCTCTCTCTCTCTCACACACACACACACACACACACACACACACACACACACACACACAATGCGCACAGCTATCAGAGTTGAGGTCCTAGGAGTTGACATGACGATGCGCAAGTTCTTATAATTTAGAACAAAAAGGTGCCTTCAATGCATCGTGCAACTGCATGGGATGCCTCGACCGACTCAACGTCACGCGTGCGAAAAGACTGAGCGGTTGTGGCAGGCGAATAGCAAGGCAAACTTCAAATGCTTGCGGACTCAACATGTGGAGGGTCCCTTTGGCCTTCAAAAATTTAAGCTCCATTATATAAGTATATATATAGATGGGAAGCCTGCCAGTAGCATATTTTCGTGGTGCATATCCACCCTTGGACATAGGTAAAGATTCCTTAGGATTTAATTTTTTTTAGAGGCTTTAGGCTTATTTAATAAAATGGGGAAGCCTGTCGGTAGGGGCCAAAACGATCTTTTCATTTCTTTTTAGAGGAATCAGAGGAGATGCTTAGGTTTATCTAATTTGAAAAAAAAGAAAGTTGAAGGGAAACTCTCTGAATCTCTCTTTTAACTTTCCTTTGACGTTCTAACTTACCTCTTCAAGATGGTTAGGTTGTCTGAAAACTACCAAAATACCCCTGTAATTTTTCGAGATTTTCAAATATTTATTCCTTTTCGACAATCGAGATGTATGTAATATGTCACAAATCACAAGAGATCCATTTTTGAGTGCTTAGCACAGATCACATCGCAAAACAAGGCGATTATGTCTAAAAAATTAATCTCCGAAGCTTACATAGCGAATTTAAATTCTGGGTTTAGCTACAAACTTGTTTATCTTTAGAGAAATTTAATCTCATGTTGAAGTGCCTTAGAGAAATTGGCTTGGTTGAAAAGGCCAAAGGGGAAGAGAGTTGAAAGAGAGAGAGAGAGAGAGAGAGAGAGAGAGATATTTCTCTGGATCTAGAGCCAGCGCCCCTAAAATTTCAAAGCTACAAATTTTCCTATCTTTGAAGATTTAATCTTGCAACCGGGGTATTTTGGGAAATTTGAACCGAATTTTTGGGATTTTTGAAGGCGAACATTTGTTAGCAGATGAGTTTTGTGGATGGCGACAGGCGGCAACGTTGGGAAGAAAAGGAGAGAGAGAGAGAGAGAGAGAGAGAGAGATGGATGCCATCTCTCAGCACGGAGGCAGAGCGGGAGGACAGTTTTCTTTGTCGCCTTTGAAGGCATGTGCCCAATGCCTTGGCGCATGATAGGAATCCGCAGAAGGGAAGGGTGGAGGGCAGGAATGCGTGCACGTCATAACATCATGTTCAAAGCATTGGGGATAAAGGCACGCTGATTGCGTTGCAGGAGTGTTGAAAGCATGAAGAAACTCGGTACAACCCGCGCCAGTGTTGACATTTGCAGAAGGGAGATTGATGTATATATCGATGTGAGCGCCTAGCTTGTCGGGCTCGCCTTGCACTTTCAGCAGCAGGCGGTGATTCAGTCATGGCGATCCTCCCGTCTGCACTTCGTCCTGTCCCACAAAGGAAGCAAGGATGGAGATTCTGCGAGAGGCGCAGCTGCTCAGACAGTCAGATGCGACGCGAAGAAGAGGGAAAGGGGAGGGGGGTCTTTGGCTCCACAGTGGCAGTGGTGAGGGCGGACACAGCGTAGGAATCAGCAAGGAACAAACTTTCGCTTTTGCAAAGAGGAGTCAGAGGGAATCTTTCGACTTAATTAATTAATGAAATGCCGGAGTTAGACCCTAGGGGCGCCCAATTTTGGAAGCTGGTTATTTAGAAGGAATCTGGGGAGATCCTTTCCATACATTTCAAGTGGAAAAGCAAGGACCAGACACGTTGAGGGAAAGCGTGTAGAGAGAGAGAGAGAGAGAGAGAGAGAGAGAGAGAGAGAGAAATAAAGACTTTTCCGCGCTGTGTCAGCAAGAGCTTCGCGTGAGCAATCGGTCTGGCGATTCCAGAGTTCGTCTGCAAGCGAGATGGTGGATAAGGGTGGAGACACTGAGAGAGATGGAGGTTCTCTCTCTCTCTCTCTCTCTCTCTCTCTCTCTCTCTCTCTCTCTCTCTCTCTCTCTCTCTCTCTCTCTCTCTCTCTCTCTGTGTGTGTGTGTGTGTGTGTGTGTGTGTGTGTTGCAGGAACGCCTCGAGTGAGGGCGATAGTGAGCGGACGGGCTACAGGGGGGTATGAGGCGCAGTAAGGAAGGGAGGTGAGGTGTGAGCAGGAGGAAGCGAGGACGAGGTTGGGGGTGTACCCTCTGGCATCGCAAATGAAGAGGCGGCCATGGCCGTGCGATGGAAAGAAACAGAAGCGAAGCAGAGGCGAGGTGTGAGCAGGAGGAAGCGAGGACGAGGTTGGGGGTGTACCCTCTGGCATCGTGAATGCAGAGCGGGCCATGGCCCTGCGATGGAACTGTGTTGCCTTTCTTCTTTTTTTAGAGCAAAAGCCTACGTGGACGTAGCGGCATCTGTGTAGATTCGTCTTAATAGGGACTGTAGACCGAGTAGGTCTCTACGCATGTCTCGTAGCATATTTCGTGGTGCATATCCACCCTTGGACATTGGTAAAGATTCCTTAGGATTTAATTTTTTTTAGAGACTTTAGGCTTATTTGTGAGAGAACTTTGTGTATAAGTTGGATGGTGCCTTGTAATTTTTTTATGATAGCTTCTGAGATGTTTTAGCTTGAGGGGGTCTCTGCTTGGAGTGGCAGTCCACACAGATTCTCTTGCAGCCGCCTCTGGTTAATATTTCTCAGTGGATGGTATATGAGTCAGTTCACATGGGCACTGGGTTCACAACTGGTTGACAATCGGTTACGTACCTTTCTAGTTCTCATGATTGGTTGCCAGAAGAAAACTCGCAACCGGTTGGCAACAAGTTGCATTCCTGTTCGAGGTTGAAGGGATGGAGCGAGTCTGCAATTGCAGAAAATGACAAGATCGTGCAGGAATAAGACGTCGCCTTTCACGCTCTGGATGCTATTTTCAACCTTTTTCTGAATTTTGAGGTCATTGTGCGACTTCGCTTTGCCTCATGGGAACTTGCTAGCTACTGGTTTCCAATTGCGCATTTGTGCGCAACCACTGCACCATGTGAACTGCACCTATGGTTTTCATGATCTTTAAGTTGTATTTGGTTCACTTTGGTCTGTTGTATTTGGGAAGCGTGGCTTGTGTGAGCACGGGATGGTATGTAACTTTTTGGGTTTAATATATATTTTCACCTACCAATTGTGGGTTTGGCCAAAAAGAAGTGTTATGTACATTAAAAAATGGCTCACGATAATTTACATTGGCAAAAATTTAGGCAAAATTTGAAACTTGGGTAGTAGGAGAAGGGGCATCTTTCTCGATTTTATAAAAGATTCATTTCTTCTTCTCCCTTTCTCGAGCCGGAGGCCCAGAGCTCCTTCACCTATACCATGTTCCTATGGCACTCTCACAAGCCTTGCTCCATTCTTTTTTTTGGAATAGTTGTTCATTTCTAGAAACCCATATGGCTTTCACGACGACAATAGCTCTAATTATACAAATTATTATCATTAGGTCTTCATCGACCAGGCGCCTAGATCCTAGGATAGAGGTGCCAATAAAAGTACGGGCCTCTTTTTAGGACCTGTCCTACCCCCAAAAAAATCACCAAAATGCACCAGATTAGAGACAAGAGAGCTTGAATGCTATTAGAGAATCTTGGTCGTTGGATCATGTGGTCAACCCTTGTTGGAAGCTTTGTACCTAATTACCCCCTTGATGGGTTTGCAACTCACCCCCATTTTTGTTACACAAAAAATTATATTTTGCATTGCATTTGAGGTAGCGAGCACCATTCGAGCTACTGATTTTTGTTGCAGATGTGCACGCTCATGGTGCATCTTTTGCATCCTTCCTTGCTCAAAATAGTTAACCGAAGCTCTTGCTAGATGCGTCGAGATTTTGGCATCTCTAAACCGGCTCCTCTACCCAAGTACTAGGTCCCTTTTAAAGAAGGGGGTGCCTAGAAAGAATAAGGCATGCTTAAATGACAAAATTGTAAGGCATGCTTAAATGACATATATTTAATAAGGATTTTTGGGTCTTCAAATAGAATGGCTAGATAAGCATTGTAACAAGGATTGAAGTGAGAGAAGCATGTATTTAATAAGGATTTTGGGTGTTCAAATAGAATGGCTAGATAAGCATTGTAACAAGGATTGAAGTGAGAGAAACATGTATTCAGGAATCTAACCAAGAAAGCATTGGATAAGCTCAAAAAAGATGCCGACCTCAACAAACACAATGTGTGGGACCTCTTTGCTCGGAGCATCTGGAAAGCAATCAAAACCTCGGGCCCCCGAATCAAGAAAGTTAGGGAGGTACACCTTCGGCATCTTACAGCGGAGGTACAATTGCTTACCTCCAAAAAAGCCAACGGGCTTGCTACTGAGGATAAGCACAAACGATGGCTCGAAGCCAAATCTAACCTTGCTAATGAGCAGTTAGAAGATAGCAGAAAGGCAAGGCTTCTCTCCAGGGAGACTTTCCTTCAACCTGAAGCCTTTAATCAAGCTCAGTTTTTTAGGGCTTTAAAAATCAAGAAGAGCCGAGGCCACGTCCGCTCGCTGGCTATGATGAGAAAGGGACAGCAGTTCATAACTAGGATGAGATGGCTGGTTTGATGTTGAGCTATCTTAGTCAAATCATTGGTCGGCCAGAGATTCAGTCCCAAGAAGTGGAAGAAGCCAGAAAGACCTTACTTCAGAGTGTCAAGAAGAAGATTCCCCACTCAGAAGCTAGTTTCTTGGATAGGGCATTTTCCAAAGATGCATGTTCACTAGCATTGCAATCCCTTGGCAAGGAAAAGTCCCCTGGTTGGGATGGATGATGTGGAATTCTATAGAGAATTTTGGGACGATCTCAAGGTCCCAATCACAAGGTTGACCAATAAAGCCATTGTCGAAGGGTCGTTGGAGATAAGTGTAAAGAGAGGGCTTATCAAACCCATCCCAAAACAGATCTGTTGTTCTCAACTGAAACGTTGGCGCCATATAACGATGATTTCGGTGGCCTACAAAATTATTGCTAAAGTTGTAGCCCTCAGACTAGCCCCCTTACTAACCAAGATCATCTCTCCCCATCAACATGGGTTCATCAAAGGAAGGTCCATTTACGATAACATCTTGGCAGCAATGGTGGGCATCGAGTACGCAATTGTCATAAAGCAAATGTGTGTCCTGCTACAGCTGGACCTAGATAAGGCTTATAACAGAATAACATGGACATATATAGAAGCCTTCATGGAAGCTCTAGGCTTTGGGCCTTGCCTATGTCGTCTGGTAAGTGTACTAGGAGTTGAAAGCCAGTCAGAGCTCCTATTCAACGATAGAATTGTGGGCTCTTTTGAGGTCAAAAGGTCTATTAAGCAGGGATGCCCTCTAGCCCCCCTGCTTTTTGCCATAGGATCACATCCTTTAATCACGACACTTGAAGCTAGTTCGAAACGAGGGGAGTTGCAAGGCCTTGCTTTACCAGGAAATAGTCACTTCCTAGCAAAACTTTTTGTAGACGATTCTCTCCTCTTCTTGAAGGCGTGCCCCCAGGTCATAAGGAAAGCTCTGGAGATTGTAAAAATATTCTCAATAGCTTCGGGGTCCCAGTGTAATATAGAGAAGAGTCAAGGCTGATCTCCCTTTTGGAAAATGACTCATTTGACCCTTCTGACTGGTCGGGAGAGATTGTCACAAAAGGGAATATCTTCAGATATCTGGGAGCCCCCTTGGGGGTGGACGTAACTCACAAGCAAAGATTTGAGTGGGTGCTTGAAACAATCAAAACAAAAATGAGTAGGTGGAAGTATGCTTTTCTCCCATTCCCAAGTCAGATAAAAGTGATAAATACCTTTATGATTCCTTATATTGCCTTCACTAGCCCGGTTTTCAAGATGGCTAAGTGTCACTGGAAAGAGTTCTTAAAACCAGTAAAAATATTTTTATGGAAAAACAACACGAAATCCTCCAGGCCATGGCAATGGGCCCGTTGGGAATCAGTTGCTCGGCCGAGGAATCAAGGAGGCCTCAGAATTTTGCACCTTGTGGCCCATGCAGAAGCTTGTTGCACCAAATTTGTTATTTCCTTGGCTAAACAGGATCAAGTTTGGGCTGTCATGATCAAATAGATGATAGAAGCAGCTAAACTTGCCTCGAAAGGTGGAAAGTGGAGAGGGGTGGAGGTTCATGACAAGCTGTTAGCCCCGACGTGGTCTACCCTAAGACTGGGGGGCAGCTCAAGAGAATTGGTAAGAAAATGCAATAGAGCAGCAGGAGTCTTAAAGTGGGGGGGAAAAACCAGATACTTCAAGAACTCCATTTTGCATTGGTCCCCCTGGATTTCCAAAGTTGTAGATCTGCCATAAACTCCCTATTGGATAGAGATAGCCAGGAAGCTGAATAATAAGGGTCTGAATTGACTGGGGCACTTCTGAGACAGTGACAACAAGAGTTGGAAAACCATTGACCTTCTAGTTACTCAGTACCAACTGAATAGCTTGGATGTCTTGTTGGTCCATAAAATGATGAAAGAGCTTGACAATATAGTGATGCCTATCCATGAGTCGGAGTTTGACTGGAATGCCTGGAAATGGCCCGGAAGCAGTCTCTTATGGAAACCCCATCCTAAAGACATTTATCATACAATGATGCATAAGAAGAATTGGTCTAGCCCCCTTAACAAGATATGGAAAAAACAATGGCCGAAGGAAAGGTTGGATCAAGTAATGGAGAACATCTGGAAGCCAAAGGTTCCGTAGCACATGAAGGTATTTTTATGGAAGGTAATTTAGGGTGCTCTACCGACGGGGGTGAAGATTCAGGAAAAAGGGATTGGGTCAGATCGATGCTTGGGGTGCAGGTTGGCTAGTGAAGATTTGGCCCACCTCTTCATGGATTGCCCAACTATCAAAGGCCTCGCGGGGAAAATATGCAAGTGGATCCAAAGAACATGGAACATTGGTTTTTATAGGACTGATCTATTCCTTGGAGGGAAGAATTCAGGTGGTCTTGCCCTCCTCATCAGCACTCAAATCATCAGGTATTTCTTCTTCCATAATATATGGCAGACAAGGAACCGCCGTGTGTTTGAAGGAGGTCTTGAGGTGGCAAGCTTCGCAGAAATTATACAAGAAAGCAAAGTACTAATATGGACGCTCGGGCGCAAGCAACACTTGGAGGATTGGTTTAGGACTACTTGTGCCTTGTTGTTAGCAAAGGGTATGCCTAAGACGGAGGAAAATCTTGGCCATTGGTAATTAAAAGATCTCAGAAGAACATGATAATGGACCTTATGTATCAAGGATAAGGGGGCGAGTTGGTAGGGAAGGCTGCCCTAATAGCCGATGTAATTATGGTCGCTGGATGATGTCATGGCTCATCACGAGCATGACAAGACCTTGTAATTATTTGGGTTGATTAATATAATTCACTCACGATTGTGAGTTTTGCAAGAAAAAAAAATTTATAGTCCACCTTAAAAGGTATTCCTAATGGCTTCAAAAAAGTTAAAAGGTATGGCTAGATAAGCATTGTAACAAGGATGGAAGCGAGAGAAACATGTTGATTAAAACTCACTTAATTATAGTCCACCTTACAATGTATTCCTAATGGATTCAAAAAAAGTCAAAAGGTATTACTAATTCAAAGATTCCCTAAACAACAACATAAATGATGCGTAATACAAAAAGAAGTATGAAATATGACCAAGGTACAAACTTGCATAAATACATCATACCTAAATGAATTAAACATTGTCACTGTTATATAAAACCAATTTATGAAGTAACTGTAGAGAAAGGATCTTTGAGTGGACAATGCCCTGCACATACAAAGGACCATTTCCCATGGGACAAGGGTCTTCAATTATGAAATCTAAGGGCCTACTTTTCTTATTCTCTCAATATTGTTAAGTACCAATAGCAAGTGAATATCATCAACACAAGCACATATCTCCCTTCTCAAAAAAAGGAGCTGTCAAAGAGGCTACCAGTCCCCACAATGGCTCATTTCATTGTGTTCAAAACTTTTTTTGGGCAAGAGCTCGGACCATTTGATGGGCGTGGCACTTACGAGAGAGAGTTGGTGATGTTTGTCTTGTTTGATGACCAAATTAGAGCCATTCTAGAGCTTTGTTACATGAAGGAGTAGATGTTTATCATGTGGGATGAGAATCACAACTCCACGCGTGAAAAGATTGGGCATTGTATAAGCAGTTGGATGAATTCTCAACCCTAAAGGTTGAATGGACGATTGTGAAGTTTGATCGTGAGGAGATGGCGGCATTTCTATCAGTGCTCAGCATGATCAACAAGTAAGGTCTTTTATATTACTTTTGTTGTACTTGAATTTTGGATTTTTGCTAAATTGTTACCTTTAAAAATAGGGTCACATGAGTCTATGTGCCTCATACCACTATCCACAACATCTTCATGATGCAAAAGTTGACACTTATGGACCCACAGTCCTTGTTGGATAAGTTCAATAAAGAGGATAGGATAAAAATTGAGAGGGCCCTTCATGGCACCGTATTGAATCGATCGAAATAGCTTAGACTATCGATGTCTTTGCTAGCACAACTACTGTGGAAGGTAATTGTAAGTCATAATACATATGTATTAGATAACTTCATGGTGTTTTTCTTAAAAATCAATTTGTCTTTACATTGTGTACTATATGAGGAGTTCAATGTACTATACCGGCTCAAAACATAGAATTTCTCGACTAAGGACAATAGAGTACCTTTCACACTAAGCGGATTATAAAGCAAGCTATGACTTGGCACTAAAGGAGACTGAGAACTTCTTCATTTGGAAGGCATTGGAAATAGCGGTCATCACCAATCCCAAGAATGGCACGGACTTCTTTTGAAAGCGTATTTCATTTGTGGGTTGGTTGAATGCATTGTTTTATTTTAATGATTATCCAAGATGGTCTCCGATGAAACATTGTAAAAAACATCGTTTGGTTGATATATTGGCCAAAGGTAATGTTTTCATGACAAAGGCATCTATTCCAACTCAAAAGAATCTATTCTCAGAATGGTTGAGAATGCACATTTACTGGTGGCATCTTGAAAGGTGAGTGTAGTAACATTAGATTATGGAATCATATTTATTAGTGCAATGTTGTTAATGCTTTAAGGGACGAGGTGTATTGAGCTTGGTGGAGAAGATGGAGGCCAAGAACTCAATGATAAAGAATCTCTACGCACATGCCACATGCGATTATGGCCTATCTCTTGGAGAGACAATGTAGGCTTTTTGACAAGAGCATTTCGGCAAGGTTTTTGCGCGATGGAAGACAACCATACTACGAGCCACACATAATGGAGAGGAGCAGCCAGACTTTCCATGTATTGTGCAATGCTTACTAAACATATATTTAATTGTAGAGTTTTATTGGGGTATATAATTCATATTATATGTATTGATTAATGGAGTCATAATTATTTTTAGATGGTGGTTGGGCGTCCTCAAGAAAGGGTTTCATTGTAGCATTTAATGGTCTAGTAACTTGTGTGTAGCGGAAATTAATATGAACATAGTGGGCATTTCATTAGAATAGATTCCTAATGAGAATTACAAGAGTGCTTGGGTGGAGAGAGAGCAATAAAAAACATAACACCTAGCTAGATAGCATGAACAATACTTTCAAAATAGAGAGAAATTAAGCTATTCACAACAGTTGAGGACCGGATTTACATGGAGCCGGTCGCCCCTCCAAAAGGCTTTGTATTATGGTTTCTCCCATCAAGAGAGACATCGTACAATGCAATTCTTTGTGTTCCTTCAAGACTAGCTAGTGCAATGAAGATGAAACCTTCATGCACTAAGCAAAACACTTATCAAACACAACATCAATTCTCTCCGGTCTCAGACCGAAGACCTCACACACCTTCGAAGATGGTGAGAGCTAACGGGGTATGAGAGTAGATTGAGAGGAAGAAGGAGTATTCTTACGAGAAAGATGTACATCTCCTCACATAATCAGTCATATTAGCATAGCTTATCTTAGTAATTAGCATGGTAGAGGAGATGAGCATGCATTGAAGCTTGGCTCTTGGTTGGATTTGTATCAGAAAGCCAAGAGTTGTTGGTGTAGGCCTCCCTTCTCAGAGGCTTGGAGTAGGTGGTAAGCTTTCCATTAAAGCTTGAGAAGGAGAGAGAGTCTTCTTTACTTCACACATGAGATTGTGTGAGTGTGTGTGTGATAATGCCTTGCCAAAATCAGCCCCCTCTCTCTCTTGGTCGACCCCTCTTGCTATTTGCTCATGCTACAGTCTCATTGGACCTCCCTAGGGCTAGCCAATGATAATTAAGCAGTATAAGTGATAGCCTTCTGACATGTGTCCCCCTTTCCCCTTTTGTGAGAGCTTTATGTAATTAATAAATGCAACTAAACTCTCATTGGACCCCTTTGCCTCCTGGCCAATAGGAATCAGGCAAGCCATTGGGCTGTTGAATGCTCATTGGACCCCTTGGGAGACTGTCCAATAGTCTTCTAGAGAGCTTAATTATCATTGGTTCTTTTATTAAGTGTTTCTAAATTAATTAAACTAGATTTACTCTAGCCTAATTCTCATTGGTCCACCTCCAAGGCCATCCAATAGGAATTGGGTACACCTTGTGGGCATCTGGGCTAGGGAGCTGACATGTGTCCCTCATTCCCTTTGTGTAAAGGGAGCTTGTGTGTGTGTGTGTGTGTGTGTGTGTGTGTGTGTGTGTGTGTGTGTGTGTGTGTGTGTGTGTGTGTGTGTGTGTGTGTGTGTGTGTGTGTGTGTGTGTGTGAGTTTCTCTCTCATTCCTACTCCCAAGGCTCGCCCCCTCCTATGTAGGGATTGATAAAGACTTTTGGGACACACACAAAGCATCCAATTCTCCCCATGCTTGACCTTTGGACACAACCTTTGAATTTTGGAACCTTAGCATTTTGGAAGTCTTAATGGGCTGAACCTTAGGGTCTTTTAAGCCCATTGTTGCACATGGCTCTTTTGCAGATGGCCCCCCCTTTGGATCCCTATTGTGGCCGGTCTGCTAGCTTAACCAATATTCTAGCTTTTTCTCCCCTAGCACTTCCCCATATTAAATGATCAGTTTAACATGAGAAAATCATTTAGGAGAATTAGATATTGATTATTATGACATTACCTCTCTCTTGAAATCATAGTCGTCCTCGACTATTGGGTAGAGAAGATAAATCATATTCATTAGTCCTTTTGTTAGCGGGTAGAGGATCCCTATGTTACCCTACGACATTATTCCACAATGGATGACTAGTCCATTTGGCGCTTGAGAGCCTGAGGCTACCGCAAGCATGTCTGCACATTAGTCCTATCAATCTTCCATAGTAGAGTGACAAGCTCTACTTGGTGTTTGAGAGATGTCGTCTCCGCAAACTTGATCTAAGCATGCATACTACTTCATTTTTGTGCGCAATAAAGAAAAAGAGAGTCTTATAAGACAAAAACTTTGTTCATTTTTAACATTTTGTACATTTGCTTACTCTTGCCAAGCATTGTAAGCATTGACAAGGTTTAGGTTATCCTTTAATTGTATGCCTTGCATTCATCCAGCATCTTCAAAAGGATAATTCTTAAACTTAATAAGATATTGTCAGATAGTCTTACCGCCTCTTAGTACCTTGTCTTCATGTCGGAGAATGGACTCGGACTGCAGCACTCTTCTTGGTCCTCGATCTCCGGTGGGTCTTCAGTAGTTGGTTCTTGAGGTGGCTCTCCTTTGTAAGGCTTTAATAGGCTCACATGGAAAGCATTGTGTATGAGCCAATGATTGGGCAACTTGAGTTGATAGGCCATCTCATTGATTGGCCTAAGAATCTGCAAGGGACCATAGTACCTTTTTGCTAGTTTAGCATAGTACTTTTGGTGTCCGTAAGATTCTTGCCCGTCGTGTGCCTTAATCGAGCCTTGGGAAATTTTAATAAGACCCAATCATTTTCTTTAAAGGCTTGGGCTCTTCTGTGGTTGTCAGCAGCAACCTTTTGCCTTTGTTGTGAGATAGAGATAGCATCCTTAATCTTTTGAAAAGATTCTTGTAGGTCTCGGCTATACTCATCTGCAGCGAAGATCTTTCCATATACCTTAAGTAGCAAGGGACTTTTTGATCTTCCCTCAATTACCTCGAAAGGTGCTTTTCCTGTGGAAGTATGTACAGTGTTATTGTAAGCATACTCCACTAAGTGTAAGTACTTCTCCCATTGGGATCTTTGATCTACTTCCGTTACATAGGCTTTTACTAGATCGAGAATTGTTAGGTTAGCTATTTCACTTTGGCCATCCGTTTGTGGATGATAGGCCAAAGAGAAGTTTAGCCTTGTCCCTAAATTCTAAAAGAGACCCTACCAGAAATTACTGGTCATTCTAGGATCTCTATCCGACACTATGGACATTGGCAAGCCATGGTACTTGAAAATTTGTGAAATGAAGAGGGTTGCCATTTGATGGGCTTTGATAGTCTTTTTGACAGGTATAAAATGAGCTTGTTTACTGAACATGTCTACTATTGTCCATATTCCCGTATTCCCATGGATCGACTTAGGATATCCAAAGATAAAATCCATGGATATGCTCTCCCATGGTGAATCAGGGATTGGCAAGGGTTGAAGCAATCCAGGTTGCTTTCCCTATATCAATTTTTATCTTTTGGCATACCACACATTTAGAAACATACTCTTGTATGTTCACTTTCATGGTAGGCCAATAGAAATATGTTTCAATCTTCTTTAGGGTAGATTGAATCCCTCTATGCCCTGCGTAAGGAGGAGCATGAGATTCATACATTACTTTCTCACGTAGTGAGTTAGTAACGCATAGTCTATTGCCATAGAGAAGATAACCATCTTGTAAAGTAACTGGTTCTTCTTTCTTCCCTAATGCAAGGGCTGAAATCACATCTCTAAAATCTGGATCAATAGCATACTCATCTATCATTCAAGATAGATCATTGTGAGTTACTATGGAAACCGCATTCACTCTCGGCCGCCTTGAGAGTGCATCTGCTACTTGATTATGCTTGCCAGCAATGTGAGCAATATGAAAAGGAAATTGCGAAAGGAAATTTGCCCACCTCATTTGTTTGCCGGAGAGCTTGGTCTGTGTCATGAAGTACTTAAGACTTTGGTGATCCGTTCGCTGAATGAAAGGAGTCCCCAATAAATAGTGCTTCCATGAGTCTAAGGCATGTAGAACTGCAAGGAGTTCCTTTTTATATATGCCTAGAGCTTGCTCAACAGGGTCGAGCCTTCGACTTTCATAGCCTATGGCGTGCCCTTCTTGAAGTAAAACAGCTCCAAGGCAATGACCACAGGCATCACATTAGACCTCAAATGGTTTTGAGAGATCCGGTAGTGTAAGCACAGGTTGAGAGATAAGCTTTTCTTTAAGCTTTTCGAAAGTATTGTTCTCCTTAGAAGACCATGTAAACCTAACGCTTTTCTTTGTTAGGTCATGTAATGGTCCCGCAATTTGTGAGAACTTTTCTATGAAACGTCTATAGTATGCACACATGCCTATAAAGCTTCTTAGTTCATGAAGATTCTTTGGTTTAGGCCATCCTTTTATTACCTCTAATTTTGATGGATCCATGTGGATGCCATCTTGAGAGATAATGTGACCTAAATACTGAATCTCTTGCAAGAAAAATTCACTTTTCTTTCGATTAACATAAAGTTTATTCTCTCTTAAAACTTGAAATATTACCTGGAAGTGTTGTTTGTGTTCATCTAATGAATTGGAGTAGATGATAATATCATCAAAGAACACTCCAATGAAGGTTCGATGAGGCCTAAACAGCTTCTCCAACAAGCGGTTGAATGTGGCTGGTGCATTGGTCAAGCCAAAAGGCATGACAATGTATTCGTAAAGACCAAATGTGGTGCAAAATGCGGTCTTTACAATGTCTTGATCAACGATCATTATTTGATGATAGCCACTTTTTAGGTCAATCCTACTGAAGTAGGTCGATCCTTGTAGCTTATCAAATAGGTCTTCTACCCATGGAACGGGAAACCTATTCTTGATAGTGATCCTATTTAGTGCTCTATAGTTGACACACATACGATATGTGTCGTCTTTCTTTTGCACTAATAGCACAGGTGAGCAAAATGGAGATGAGCTAGGCCTAACCATGCCCTTCTCAACTAACTCATGCACTTGCCGCATAATCTCCTCTTGTTGAGCTTGAGAAACTCTATAAGGAGGTTTGCTAGGCGGTGAACTTCCTGGAAGAAGTTCAATTACATGGTCATCATTACCTCGTTTAGGAGGTAGCTCACAAGGGATGTCGTCAATAAAAACATCTTGAAACCCCTTGAGAAAATTGGATAACTCTAATTCCTTTTGGTTGCTTTTATTTTCTTTTGCTAAAGCATTAGGTTCATTTTGAGAATCTTTAACAAAAATCATGTACACGGAAATAGAGCTCTTTATTGACTTGTTGAAAGCTGGTGTATGTACAATGGGGATAGTGTTACCCATTTCCTTAGCATCTATATACATGTTTTTTTCCATGAACTTTAAGGAGATTCTCCTTTCAGGGAATTTAACATTGGCAGCCAGGCGATCAAACCATGGTGCCCATAGGATTACATCCTCATGCTTGAGAGGAGACATAAAGAAGTTCTCTTTGTCCACATAGCTTTGTACATGGAGCCTCAATTTCCCGATTAAGGGAGTGACTGAAGCTTCTTGCCCCTTGAAAGCATTGTTTGCGGGTAGAACATCTCCCATCTCGTAGGCTTGTATGCCTAGCTTGGTGGCCAACTCTATAGATATAAAATTGTGAGTAGAAACAGGGTCAAAGAGAATAAAAGCATCATGTTCTCTTACCTTTCCCCAAGCATGGCATAGAGGAGATCCTTTGTGGTGAGTTTGGTGAGTCTCCTCCTCTTGGATTTCAACCAAGGTAGCTCTAGGAGGATCATGGCGGGTGTTCTTTTGGGGACAAGCGCGGTACGCATGCCCTTGTTCGCCGCACTTGAAACACCGGTTATCCTTGCGATAACGCTCAAGCTCTTCAGGAGAGAGTTTGTTTTTACCTTTGTAAACTCCCTTCTCTTTAGCTTTGTTGGAGTTGCCCTTATGAGACTTTTGGACATTGTCCTTCCCCTTAGGCTCATTGGAACCCTTGTTTTCTGTGGGCTTATTATTTCTTTTAGCCCCCGTTTGGAAATTGATTCGAGAGGCCACCATAGTATGGTGTATTACCGTCGATATGGTACGTGGCCTTTGGGAGTTGACGTACTCCGTCATTTCTTCGGTTAAGCCCGCACAAAATTGTTGCTTTTGCTCTCCAAAATCCAACTTTTTGAAGACAGTGGCTTTGAGTTGTAGGTCCCAAAACTTGTCTACATATTTGTGGATGGATTCATAGGGAGAGAGCTTTAAGCTTCGCCATTCGGTGAGTGCTTTGTTTGTAGCATCGGTGGCCGAAAACTGCTTCATAATGGAAGCCCTTAAAGCTTTCCAGGTTCGTGGAGCTTCACCGTTGGCTCGTAGGCTAGACCACCATTGCCTGGCAGACTTTTGAAAGTGCATAGCTACTTGGCAATGCTTAGAGGACTCCGTGAAGCCCTCATCTCCGAACTCCGCATCAAATTGTTGGATAAAGGCCAAGACTTTGTCCGTAGCACCAAAGATGCCATCATAGGTAAGGAAAGAGATGCTCTTCCCTCCCTCTTTGAACTTCTTCAGCTGGGACGACCTCTTCCATGCAGCATAGGATTTCCTATAGCCTCTTCTTTTTTATGGTTCAAAGGTTGCACCATCACTTTCTTCAGAAGGTGAAGAATTTGAGGAAGGTGGAGAAGAGGGTGACCTCTTTCTTGCCTTTTTCTTGTCTTGATCTTCATCGTCTTCACCATCACTTTCATAAGAGGAAGAGGATGAAGAAGATGGAGAAGAGGGTGTCCTCTTTCTCGCCTTTTTCTTCTCTTACTTTTTGTCATCCCTCTTTGAATTATGGTGTGGAGTAGGGTGCGATGGTCTTCTCCGTTTTGGAGGTGATGGAGAGCGTTTAGTCCGCCGTCTTCGTGGAGCCATCTCCACCGAGGTGGTGGGAGACTCACTTGTTTCTCGTTCCTTCGGTGGAGGCTCTTGAGTCCTCCTTTAAGAAGGAGATGCATCATCAAGAAGTAAATTCTTGAGCCTTCGTATGGATTCTCTTCTTCTTTCCGAATCGGAGAGAGGCCTCTTTTGGAAGTCTCACAAGGAAGCTTCCTAAGTGTTCTCTCGTCATGGGGGGGAAGCTTGGAAAATCTCATGAGCACGTAGGTACCATTGCACTTCACTTTGGAGAGATGGATTGCCCATGGTTTGTTGAAGCTTAGAAACAAGATAGTTAACAAGCATCGGGGCATCATTAGTAACTTGCTCATTAGCAAAATCAAAGTTATCAACATTAATTCACTCTCTTTACTATTGTCAGCCATTCTAACAACTTTTACGTGTAAACTTTTTAGGTGTACTTTGGCACTTCAAGCCCTAGTTGCTACTCCTCTTTACCCCTTTAGAAAAAAATGCTCAAGCTACTGTACCTGTGGCTCGAATACCATTACTTGCAAGGAATAGAAGGGAGGGTCGTTCAACACCAAAACAACACCGACTCCTGTCAAGCTTCTAATAGCTCAATAGTGGAGGCAAGCCCCGTAAGACTCCACTATTAAGACCATAGCTCTCGACGTTGATGCCCCATTAGCTGCATGAGGACAGGCGCACTGCAAGGCTGAAAAATTCATATTCTACTTACTCACAACCAATTAATAATACCAACCATTTATAGCTAGTTTGAAGACCTCCCTTCTTGAGCAAGAAAAGAGAAACCTTGTGCTCTGATACCAATATAACATTTAATGACCTAGTAACTTGTGTGTAGCAAAATAATATGAACATAGTGGGCATTGAATTAGAATAGATTCCTAGTGAGAATTACAACGGTACAAAAAACATAATACCTAGTTAGATAGCATGAACAATACTTTCAAAAGAGAGAGAGGATACGAGATCGGAAAATATGTTGACATGTGCAAAGCTCATGCAAGGTTGGCAGGCATCAAATCAGTTGTCAATGCAGCAGGTTGTAAGCGAAGTCGGCAGCTCTCTTGAGGGCAAAGCTACCAGATGGATGCACTACGAGGTAACAGCAGCAACGAGACTATGGGGCACATGTAAGTGGAAGGGCGCAATGCAAGGTGAGGTTGGGCCCTGATCTAGCCCAAGTGGTTGTCGACAAGGGCTGTAGGCAACCAGGGTTTAGAGCTTGACGATGATAGGCAAACGCAGGGGAGAGGAGAGAGTTGACGAGAGAGTTCAAAGAGACCGAGGGAAGGCTAGCTCACGTGGAAGGGAGAGATTATATTGGATATGATCCCGTTGCTAACCAATTAACTCAGCCCCAGATTCTGAATGTATCTGGGATCTCTCAAAATTCCCTGCCCCTATCGCCATTGTTGGCTGTGCAGATGCCCCCCTTCCCCCTCGCCTCGCTCCCTTGTATGGACAGTAGTAGTCCTCTTTGCTTTCCCACTTCCCTCCACTCCTATCTATGCCAGGCCTTGCAAAGAGAGCACAGACGTGGACAGTAGCACATGGTAATGGCATGGTGACAAGCAGGAGGCTAGGACAAGAGCAGGGCAATCGACAGGGCCTGGCAATTGCATTGTGAGACGAAGCGTTAAAGAAGGAGCACAACAGAATCACGAGACACGGCTCTCTGTGCGCGCTTGTTTTGACAGACGACATTTCTTCTCTCTCTCTCTCTCTCTCTCTCTCTCTCTTAATGGAGTTTCGAAGGTTCAGATCTCCCCCCCGCCCCCCTCTCAAGACATGACATCGTCTCTTAATGGAGGTTGAGAGAGAGAGAGAGAGGCGGCATCCTCTTGGATATAATTAGTGGCAGCAGAGCAGCATGCAATGGAGCAGAGCAGGTGACAGGCGTAAAAGAGCCGTGAAGGATGGGGCAGGGCCAGTGCAAGGTAGGATGTGGTGGTTGGTTTTGCAGTAGGGATGAGGGCTTGTGGGTGCTTTAGAGCAAAGCCTAAGGGCGTAGATTGGGCACTTGGTGCAGCTAGGCGGGGAGTTGGCTTCCCATGTTTGGTACGCCACCACCTGGACAGATCCCACCAGCTCCCCTGTTGTTGCCCCGACCCTGAGGCCTGACTCCTCTTAGGGCCCCGTCCCGCCGAGTGTTTTGTTGGGGGGGGGGGGGGGGAAGGGGGGGCTCGTTGCTCTGCAACCACCAAGCGTTGTGATCTCGCACAATGCTTGCAGTGATTAGAGGAGCTTGACCGATGCACTGCAGCCTCTGCAAGATTTCGACTCAAAACAAAATTTTACAACGCTTTGCCTCACCGACGGGCAATTGCAGGTTTCAGTACCTCATGTGACTTGCGCGTAGATGTAGGATGAAAAGATTAGCATACACACCTACTTCCTCGATAGATGCGTAGATTCCCTTCATTAGCCTAATTTTGCTGAAGTATCAGCATAGACAGGTTTCGAACCTTCCCCACCGGCGTATGAATACCTCAGATAATTCAATAGCCAGTCAGCACACAGCAGATGGTGATTCCAGGTGTACGCTTTAGGATTTAAAACAAACTCAGTTGCTAGCTGCGAGAGTTGCCAGCGTTCGTGCGGGCTCTTCCAGTGCTGCTGCCGAATTTTTGCACTTGTCACAGCTTCTTTGCTTGTACTTGGCTGCCTCCTTGCAATTCTCTGTCAGCTCGTCGCCTCCATGCTCTTCGACAACCGTATCTTGCCAAGATTCGCTGCAGAAAAACATTTTCTAAAATCGTTGAGACATACTACTAGCTGCAACCCGCTAAGTACTACACTGGACAAAGATTCCTTCAAAAATGCAAACCTGGTGTGATTGCAATCAGCACTTGCGACGCATGACTGGCACACCCTCCCCAACCCCCCACAAGCACTGGGCGGGACGGAGCTTAGACGCGTTGCTGCCTGTCCATAGCCCGTCGCCCTCTGCCCTGCTCCGTCCGAGATCCAGCACAGAGGTCCTTGTATAGAATGGGAATGTTGTCGAGGATTGGGGACAGGGTTGTAGGCATTCGAGGGCCTCCTGAGGACATGAGAGGTTCCAAGTCGCCAAGCCAATGTGCAGTATACATGTCACAATGACTCCCGAAAGACCAGGGTTATGATAAGACTCCTAGACAAGGAGAGGGGCAAAGTCAAGTGGGCAGAGAGATACTTGCCAACTGGTGTCGAGTTGCCAACAATGACGAGACTAGACCTTGGGACTAAGTAAGGCTATGGTCACGCTAGGTCATTTAGCTCTCCTTCCTTGCTCTACTCTCATCTACTACACTCGGCTACCCACGCCCGCCATTACCTGTCCTTGTCACCCTCGGTTGCGCTCCCAGCTCTGTCGGCCCATGATTGATGCAGATTAGCAATCCGCCCTGTGACTTGCACACATCTATGCCATCACGTGTGCCTAAACCTTGTGCTAGGGTGCCATGTTGCACTCCACCCTTGCTATAGAAAAAAGCAAGTCTGCCATGTCCACAGTGTCAAGCTTTTCTGTGTCCGCCCTCCCATGCCCGTTGCCCACCCTTAACTACACTTGCTTCTCCCCCTCCACAATGCCCATAACCTTCGTCGTTTGCACCTCCTCCCGGTTGACCCACGCAACTATCAACCTCCCAATCTCGCCTCAAAGATCTGTTGTGCGATGGTGGCTCATCCTTCTTTAGCCCATGCCTCTGCCCGCTAACAAGCATGCTCCCCCTTGTAGAGCCCCACATGCGTGCTTCATCCCGAGCTCGATCAACGTCAGTGCCACCCACTATCATCCTAGCGACCACCATTGTTTTGAGCCACTAGCTATTATCGTCACCTCGACCTCCTCCAAGTCGCCAAGCCAATGTGCAGTATACATGTCACGATGACTCACAAAAGAGTAGGGTTATCATAAGACTCCCATACGAGAAATTAGGAGAGGGGCAAAGTCAAGCGGGCAGAGAGATGCTTGCCAACTGGTGTCAAGTTGCCAACAAAGACCTTGGGACTAAGTACGCTAGGCTATTTAGCTCTCCTTCCTTGCTCTACTCTCATCTACTACACTCAATTGCCCACGCCCGCCATTACCTACCCTTGTCACCCTCGGTTGCGCTCCCAGCTCTGTCGGCCCATGATTGATGCAGATTAGCAATTCGCCATCTGACCTACACACATCTATGCCATCACATGTGCCTAAACCTTGTGCTAGGGTGCCATGTTGCGCTCACCCCTTGCTGTAGAAAAAAGCAAGTCTGCCATGTCCACAGCTTCAAGCTTTTCTGCGTCTTGTATGAGCCCAAGCACCCCAAAACCGCCTAGGTCCGCCCTCCCATGCCCGTTGCCCACCCTTAACTACACTTGCTTCTCCCCCTCCACAATGCCCATAACCTTCAGCGTATGCACCTCCTCCCGGTTGACCCACGCAACTATTGACCTCCCAATCTCGCCTCAAAGATCTGTTGTGCGATGGTGGCTCATCCTTGTTTAGCCATACCTTTGCCCGCTAACAAGCATGCTCCCCCCTTGTAGAGCCCCGCATGCGTGCTTCATCCCGAGCTCCATTAACGTCAGTGCCACCCACTATCATCCTAGTGACCACCATTGTTTTGAGCCACTAGCTGTTGTCGTCGCCTGGACCTCCTCCACAAACCCTCGCTAGGTTTCACACCACGAACCCAGTGCCGACCACTATCATCCTGGCGACCACCGTCGTTTTGAGCCACTAGCTATTGTCGCCACCTCGACCTCCTCCACAAACCCTCACTAAATTTCACACCAAGCGTGAAAAGCAATAAATGCATGTGTTATCGATAACTTGAGCAATAAAATTATACTTCCTATGATGTTAAAGCTAGTAACCAACTATGTCCTCAATCTGTATGCTCCCTCCTTGAGCATGTCAATATAGCTTTTTGTCTCTTTCTAATATAATCACCGCCCTATACTCGTCTACTTTGCTTTGGATTTTGAAGTATTTTTTTAATGCTCATTGCGACGTTCTTTTCTCGTTGTAGCTGTCTCTTTAAGGTAACTTTCTCAAGGTGAAGAGCTATTACACTCACATACCCAGCTTGCTTCTCATCATCAGCAGCAGCAGACCTTGTGATTTTATCACTTGTATTTTTGATAGGCACAAATCATTTCCATTGCAGGCCTCGTGATTTTATCACTTTTTTTTCATCTTTTGGTTTTGACATTTACTCTTCCCTTGCAAGTCGTAGCCCATAGACCGAGTCTCCCCCTCCGCATCTCCCCCCGCGTCCCCTCCTCTTCTTGTGTGCATTGAGTCGTGCTCCATCCGGGTGGTAAAAATGGAATCCAAAGGCCCTACCCATGGAGGAAGACATCTTCAAGTTTTCACAAATACTCGTGGCTAAAAAAACATCGTCGAATGATGGAGTTGCTCCAATGGATGAAGGGGAGGGGACGCTTTCGCAACCTTCAAACAGCACTAGAAAAAAGTGTGGGTCTTCGGCAAGGGGTTCGACCTAGATGACTAAAAATGCTCTCTCGGAACTTGAAAGACAAGGTCCTTACTACTCAAGGAATCAACTTTGAGGTGAAGACCCTCAAGGTGGGTGAGACCCAGGGGCCGATTGGTGCAAATATGAACAAGGGATCAACAACTTTTGCTGCTCTCAAACGAGGCATCTCATTTGCAAGCATTATGAAGGGTTCAAACTCCAAGGATTGCGCTAGGTCCACAGTTGTTGAGGCATCAAAATGGGGAGATCAGGAAAAGCTGAAGAATGTCAAAGCTCGGCTGGAAAGAAGTAAATAGCCAGCTAGAATGCAGCCCAAACGATGTCGCACAACTCCGCTTCCATGATGGGAAAAAGATCAAAAGAATGCACATTGTGCTTGATTGAAGTCTACATGATTGTTGACCAATGGTCAGGGCTTGACAAAATTAGCTTGTTATAATTAGCTTGATAACAAGCTAATTTTATGATGAATGTATGACAGTGCGTTATAGAATTATGGAAGTACCTAAACAACTCTCCCCATTCCAAGGTCTCTCTGTAGTCTTGTTGCATTTCCTAACAAGCTCGCATATCATACCCCCAAGTTTAAGAACGGTCATTGAGGGGCAAGCAACTTGTCATGCACTTCAAGCCGTTTCCACATACCACCTTTCAAGCGTAACTTAGAGTTATCCACCATGTCCTTAGCCATAATAGCCCATGCCTGGTCCTATTTTTTTAGTGCAACCACCAGCTTGGCAAACAGGTCTTTTGCATGAATGCTAGGATTAAGAATCCCAAGACCCCCCTTGCTCCACTAGTCTAGCAACGGTTCTCCATTTAGCCCACTTCTAGGGCAAGCGTCCAAGCGTACAAATCACCACACTGCTTTCTTGTGTAATCTCTAAGAAGCTTGCCACATCAAGATCTCCTTCAAACACACGGTGGTTCCTTGTGTGCCATATATGATGAAAGAAGAAGTACCTGACAGTTTGAGTGCAAATGAGAAGGGCATGACTTTCCAACTTCTTGCCACCAAGGAACAAATCAGTCTTGAAGAATCTAATCTGCCATGTCCTTTGGACCCACTTGAAAATTTTCCTTGCCAGGCCTCTGATCACCTGGCATTCCATGAATGGTGGGCCAGATCCTCCCTAGCTATCCTGCACCCTGAGCATCGATCTAACCCAATTCCTCTCTCTTGGATCTTAATGCCCGTCAGTAGAGCACCCCACATTATCTTCCATAGAAATATCTTCATAAATTGCGGCCACTTTGGCTTCCAGATGTTCTCCATGACTTGCTCCCACCGCTCTTTCGGTCATTTTCTCTTCCATATTTTGTTGAGGGGACTAGACCAATTATTCTTGTTCATAATTGCATGATATATGCCTTTTGAATGGGGTTTCCATGAAAGACTACTTTCGGGCCATCTTTTGGCATTCCCCTCAAACTTGGATTCACAGATTGGCATTACAACATTTTCCAACTCTTTTACCACTTTGTTGACTAACAATATCTCAAAGACATTTAGTTTGTAGTCAGAAGGTCAATGGTTCTCTAGCTCTTAATGTTACCGTCCCAGAACTGAGCTAGCTGGGTCAAACCTTATTATTCACTTTTCTGGTAGTTTCTCTCAAATATGGGCTTTGTGGTGGTCCTACAACTTTCAAGATCCAGGGGGACCAATGCAAGATGGAGTTCTTGAAGTACGTGATTTCTTCCCCCTACACTAAGACCCCAACTGCTCTTTGCACTTCCTTAATAGTTCCCTGAGATACCCCCACACTAAACCCAACTGCTCTTTTGCACTTCCTTAACAGTTCCCCTTAGACCATATTGGGGCTAAGCTACATTTTTCCACTTACCACCTTTCAAACCAAGTTTAGATGCATCTAACATATCTTTGGTGATGATAGCCCAAGCTTGGCCATGTTTAGCCAACGAGACCACAAATTTGGCGCAGTCGGCCTCAACATGGGGAGTTGGGTTAAGAATTTTGAGACCTCCTTGATCCACTGTCGAGCAACGGACTCCCATCTGGCCCATTGCCATGATTTGGAGGATTTTGTGTTGTTTTTTCATAAAATCTTTTTATTGGTTTTAATAACTCTTTTCAGTGACACTTAGCCATCTTGAGAAGTGGGCTGGTGAAGGCAATATAGGGGAGCATGAATGAATTAATTGCTTTAATCCGGCTCAAGAAAGGGAGAGAGCATACTCCCACCTTCTCTTCTTTTTTTTTTTTGACTTTTTCAAGGACCCAATGAAATCTTTGTTTGTGAGTTACATGACCCCAAGGGGTCCCCCTAGGTGTTTGAATATATTCCCTTTCGAGACAATCTCACCTGACCAAATAGAAGGGTTGAAGGAGTCATTTTTTGACAAGTGAGAATCTCGGTTGATTCTCCCTAAAGAGACTGAAAATAAAAAGTTTTGCCCAACACCCAAAAACCCTTATTGAATACACGTCTTTTAAGCATGCCCTCCTTTTTTTTTCAAAACTCACAATTGTGAGTGATTATATTATAAGCATGCCTTCCTCTTTGTACTTCCAGGCACCAAGCTTTTATGTATTTGAGGGACAAAATTTACTTTCTATAGGGTTTGTGTCTAGTTTAGAGGCCCTAGGGCTTTGTGAGTTCACATCTTTCCAGAGCTTGCTCATAGCTTTAATGGTTAGGAATTTGAAAAGTGGGTCCTTGAAGAGGTGAGCCCCAGTCGAGATTAATTTCTTAGAACCTTAGGGGTAGTGATCTTCTTGCTTGGTTTTTTACATACTTGATGCTCAATGGCTAATGATCCAACATACCATGAGAGGTTACCACCTTCAATTCTATTCGAGGGGGTAGCCAATCGGCTTGGTGAGAGCAATAGCATTGATCCAATTGAGAAGTTGTTCTGTCGTATTGGAGTTGGTGTATGTGAGCTCAGACATTATGTTAGTACCAAAAAGCTATGTTGCAGACGTCCATCGCAGCGATGACCGCTAACATTGGCACCATGGTCAGGGTCATCGTGAGACAGACGTCTACAGCATAGCTTTTCAGTACTACCATAATGTCAATACTCAGGGAAGTGACTCGGATGGGGCACAGAGACTCTTTGAGATCGTCAATCTCAAGAAGTGAACCTTAACAAGCAAACACAACAACTCTACAAGCAAACCAACACTCAATGATCAAGGAAATTTGCCTATGTCCTTTCTCACAGCTCTAGGTTGCCATGCCATTTCGGCACTCGAACAGACTCGAAATGCAATGAAACTTTACGAGGAGGTCTAGGACACCTAGGGACACTATCCTATCAAGTCTCGTCGCAATCCAACAAGGTACCAAAATCAGGATACATCGAACATACCAAAATTGTCGCCCTATGGTGTAAGAACACTCTCCTATGGTCAAAACGACTATAAACAGTGATTTAAGCACTCAAATCTACAATTAAGGCTCACAGACGTGTAGTTGCAAACCACAATAAAACTGACAATGCTTACACTTAAATGGAAGAGCAAAGAGAGAGGAACACAATGCAAGTTTTGGAATTGAAAACTAATTACCCAACCATTAGAAAAGTTGATTACAAGTTGGAGCAGCTTCGTAGCTCGAGCGTACGTACAGTAGAGCTCTTTCTTCTCTCAATATAAGCCCTTTTCACATTAAAGTTACTAACCTTTATACCTAGGGCTTTCTAAATGGCCAATGGCCGACTCACATGGACCTTTACAAATATCATGATAGCATTACAACTCAAAGAATTGACTTGCTACTATGGAATCAGGATTTACACAGAGTATGACTATACTAGCTCGAAAAAAATAATAAACTACAAATGTGGTGTCCGGCTATGTGTCCGACCAGGTGGGCGCTTGTTCGATTTGTCTCTTAACATTCCCCCCTTCCTAATTCGTGTCCGTCCCTTGACATAGGGTTGTCTTCAGCTTCGTCTTCAAGGTTGGACGTCAGCTTGGGAAGTGCTTTGTTGTTGATGACGCTCCCCCTTCCTTGAGTGCTTCATATATGCCATGTTGTTGATACGTGATTTGATCTTTGATTTTCAAGGCAAATTTTCTTCTTGTTGTGCATTTGCCTCTTTTTTTCCAATCTTAGCCACCATAAAGATGGATGTTGATGTGTCTGAGCTTGTAGAACTGATCCTATTTGTGGCATGGACTTTATGATGGATTTGCTTTCGAGGTCCACTGCAATTTGAGTTTTCCACAATAGGTAGCCAATGTTGAAGCACTATGTGAGCTACTTTGATTATTGTTGATAACTCTCTTGCTGAATTTGTCTTACTTGTCATTAGGCCATTCTTTGACTTGCCATTTTAGATGGAGATTTATTGTCACCCTTGAAGATAAAAGCTTCTCTTGCTAAGCAAATGGAGACCTGCAGTTTTTGCTCCAAGTTGATGCTAATTGATTGGGTAGCCATTTTCTTATTGTTGATGTAGAAGTAATATATACATGAAGATGATGTGATTCTAGATTAGGTTCTAAAACCTAGATGATCAAAGGGAAAAAACCTGGTGGAAAAAAGTACCCTTGGTATACGCTCTTGTTGGAGTTGAGCATTTAGACTTGAAGTACCTGTCATGCAAGGTGAGTGCTTGGGAGAAACAAAGGAAGAATACCTAATGCAAGTGCCAATTATATGGGATACTCTATATGCACATGAGAGATGTTTCAAACAAAATCATGTAGTGTAGAGAAAGAGTTGATGGGTGCTTCAAGGAACAAATGTAGCACATGTGACATCAAAGGACGTCTCAATAGCTTCCATGTTTCCAAGAAGGGTTTTTGATGTAGAAGCTTCTCCACTCATACCTCACTGTGCTAAGTGTGTGTGTGTCTTTTGGACTTCCTCCTTCACTTACCACTATACTACAACGACTCTGACTCTTATGCTCACCTATACCAATATGAGTGACACAATGTAATTATGTTGAACTCTTCCAGCTTAAAGCAGTACCTAGAATAACTAAGATACTTAGACCACAGAGAATATTACATGAAGGTTTGGGACTAGCACCTCACTCATTAATTAGTGGCTTAGCTTCCCGACTTTGACTTTTATTCCACGTATTTTTAATGATGACTTGGACTTACCTGTTCAAGGCCAGAAACCCATTTCCATAAGTTCTGGAAATTCAAGCCTCTTTCATTGTGTTGGTCATTGGATGCCACCATTTTGTCGAGTAGGTTGGCATATGTTGGCTCCTCTTGACTTGCTTGTTATATATTCACATTGCTTTGTGAGACAAGTCCTTTAGCTCTTGTAGAGACTGATGTGGCGTTTGCTTTATCTTGCATGAGAAGCAGTTGTCGAAATGTGTGGGTTCTCTATGATTGAGTTTCCACGAGCGCTTTTGGAACCCACCTTGTCTTTGATCCTTGTGTGAGCGTCATTGGCATTTTACCTTCTTCTATAATTTGATGGACACTAGGCTTGGGTATCCATATCTGATGATTTCCTTTATAGAAGCCTTGATTTTGGAGTTGATGACGAGGTATCCATCAAGAGATTGCAGTAGCCTTCTTCTATAATTTGATGGACACTAGGCTTGGGTATCCATATCTGATGATTTCCTTTATAGAAGCCTTGATTTTGGAGTTGATGATGAGGTATCCATCTAGAGATTGCAACAGCCTTGGTTGCAATTTTCTTTCGTTGTATGTGGTTGTCCTTGCTTGCTTTGGGGTAGAAGATTGTGATGCATGATTTCCCTTGGTTGTTGCAGGTTGAGCTACAATTTGTGGTAACCGTATTTGAGTGTTACCTCATAAAATCATTGTGCTTTGAGTAGCTTGACTGGAATCATCCGCCGCTGCTTCATCTATGTTTGTTAGGTATCTTGGCTAAGGTCTGACTTTGGCACCCATTCTTTTCATGTTGCCCGCTTGAAAGGTCTTTTCTGCCTTTTGTGTTGTTCTTCTTTTGCTTGCCTAAGCTTTTTGTATTCCATTGATAGCTTGGCTCGCTCCTTGTAGGACTTATTTCTTGAGGTGAGTACATCCAGCCTGTTACTTTAGGCTTTTTGTCCCAAACCAATACTGTTTCCTTGAAAATATAGATTTTTTGTTTCAATTTCCATTGCATTGTTGATGGTTTGGCTCTTCATGTAGAGTCTTCGCGGGAAGTTTGATGGAAGCTCGTTTGAGGGTTTCGACTTGAAAATTTGCATATTCAAATGAAACCTTTGCTCTATTTTTTCTAGAAACATTATTCTTGGGACAAAAAGCCTAAAGTAACAGGCTGATGTACTCACCTCAAGAAATAAGTCCTACAAGGAGCGACCAAGCTATCAATGGAATACAAAAAGCTTAGGCAAGCAAAAGAACAACAACAAAAGGCAGAAAGACCTTTCAAGTCGGGCAACATGAAAAGAATGGGTGCCAAAGTCAGACCCTTAGCCAAGATACCCTAACAAACATAGATGAAGCGCGGCGGATGATTCCAGTCAAGCTACCTCAAAGCACATGATTTGAAGGAACACTCAAATACGGTGTACCACAAATTGTAGCTCAACCTGCAACAACCAAGGGAAAATCATGCATCACAATCTTCTACCCCCAAAGCAAGCAAGGACAACCAACATACAACGAAAGAATAATTGCAACCAAGGCTGTTGCAATCTCTTCATGGATACTCATCATCAACTCCAAAATCAAGGCTTCTATAAAGGAAATCATCAGATATGGATACCCAAGCCTAGTGTCCATCAAATTATAGAAGAAGGCTACTGCAATCTCTAATGGATACCTCGTCATCAACTCCAAAATCAAGGCTTCTATAAAGTAAATCATCAATATGGATACCCAAGCCTAGTGTCCATCAAATTATAGAAGAAGGTAAAATGCCAATGACGCTCACACAAGGATCAAGACAAAGGTGGGTTCCAAAGCGCTCGTGGAAACTCAATCATATGAGACCCACACATTTCGACAACTGCTTTCATGCAAGATAAAGCAAACGCCACATCAGTCTCTACAAGATAAAGGACTTGTCTCACAAAGCAATGTGAATATATAACAAGCAAGTCAAGAGGAGCCAACATAGGCCAACCTACTCGACAAAAATGGTGCATCCAATGACCAACACAATGAAAGAGCTTGAATTTCCAGAACTTATGGAAATGGGTTTTCTGGCCTGAACAGGTAAGTCCAAGTCATCATTAAAAATACGTGGAATAAAAGTCAAAGTCGGGAAGCTAAGCCACTAATTAATGAAGTGAGGTGCTAGTCCCAAACCTTCATTGTAATATTCTCTGTGGTCTAAGTATCTTAGTTATTCTAGGTTAAAGCTTAAGCTGGAAGAGTTCAACATAATTACATTGTGTCACTCTATTGGTAAGGTGATGCATAAGAGTCAGAGTCCTTGTGTATAGTGGTAAGTGAAGGAGGAAGTCCAAAAGACACACACACTCATTAGCACAGTGAGGTATGAGTGGAGAAGCTTCTACATCAAAACCCTTCTTGGAAACATGGAAGCTATTGAGACGTCCTTGATGTCACATGTGCTACATTTGTTCCTTGAAGCACCCATCAACTCTTTCTCTTACACTATCATGATTTTGTTTTAAACATCTCTCATGTGCATAAGAGTATTCCATATAATTGGCACTTGCATAGGTATTCTTCCTTTGTTTCTCCCAAGCACCACCTTGCATGACAGGTACTCAAGTCTAAATGCTCAACTCCAACAAGAGCGTATACCAAGGGTACTTTTTTTCCACCAGGTTTTTTTCCCTTTGACATCTAGGTTTAGAACCTAATCTAGAATCACATCATCCATGTATATACTACTTCTACATCAACAATAAGAAAAATGGCTACCCAAATCATTAGCATCAATCTGGAGCAAAAACTGCAGTCTCCATTTGCTTAGCAAGAGAAGCTTTTATCTTCAAGGTGACAATAAATCTCCATCAGAAAATGGCAAGTCAAAGAATGGCCTAATGACAAGTAAGACAAATTCAGCAGAGAGTTATCAACCATAATCAAAAGTAGCTCACATAGTGCTTCAACATTGGCTATCCTATTGTGGAAAACTCAAATTGCAGTGGACCTCGAAAGCAAATCCATCATAAAGTCCATGCCACAATAGGATCATTCTACAAGCTCAGACACATCAACTTCCATCTTTATGGTGGCTAAGATTGAAAAAAAGAGGCAAATGCACAACAAGAAGAAAATTTGCCTTGAAAATCAAAGATCAAATCACGTATCAACAACATGGCATATATGAAGCACTCAAGGAAGGGGGGAGCGTCATCAACAACAAAGCAAACTTCCCAAGCTGACGTCCACCTTGAAGACGAAGCTGAAGACAACCCTATGTCAAGGGACGACACGAATTAGGAAGGGGGGAATGTTAAGAGACAAATCGAACAAGCGCCCACCTGGCCGGACACATAGCCGGACACCACATTTGTAGTTTATTATTTTTTCGAGCTAGTGTAGTGATCTGTGTAAATCCTGATTCCATAGTAGCAAGTCAATTCTTTGAGTTGTAATGCTATCATGATATTTGTAAAGGTCCATGTAGGCCATTTAGAAAGCCCTAGGTATAAAGGTCAATAACTTTAATGTGAAAAGGGCTTATATTGAGAGAAGAAAGAGCTCTACTGTACGTACGCTCGAGCTACGAAGCTGCTCCAACTTGTAATCAACTTTTCTAACAATTGGGTAATTATTTTCAATTCCAAACTTGCATTGTGTTCCTCTCTCTTTGCTCTTCCATTTAAGTGTAAGCATTGTCAGTTTTATTTGTGTTTGCAACTACACGTCTGTGAGCCTTAATTGTAGATTTGAATGCTTAAATCACTGTTTATAGTCATTTTGACCATAGAGAGTGTCCTTACACATAGGGCGACAATTTTGGTATGTTCGATGTATCCTGATTTGTACCTTGTTGGATTGCGACGAGACTGGATAGGATAGTGTCCCTAGGTGTCCTAGCCCTCCTCGTAAAGTTTCATTGCATTTCGAGTCTGTTTGAGTGCCGAAATGGCATGGCAACCTAGAGCTGTGAGAAAGGACATATGCAAATTTCCTGATCATTGAGTGTTGGTTTGCTTGTAGAGTTGTTGTGTTTGCTTGTTAAGGTTCACTTCTTGAGATTGACGATCTCAAAGAGTCTTTGTGCCCCATCCGAGTCACTTCCCTGAGTATTGACATTATGGTAGTACTGAAAAGCTATGCTGCAGACGTCTGTCTCACGATGACCCTGACCATGGTGCCAATGTTAGCGGGACCTCGCTGCGATAGACGTCTTGCAACATAGCTTTTTGGTACTAACATAATGTCTGAGCTCACATACACCAACCTCCAATACGACAGAAAACTTCTCAATTGGATCAATGCTATTGCTCTCACCAAGCCGATTGGCTACCCCCTCGAATAGAATTGAAGGTGGTAACCCTCTCAGGTATGTTGGATCATTAGCCATTGAGCATCAAGTATGTAAAAACCAAGCAAGAAGATCACTACCCCTAAGTTTCTAAGAAATTAATCTCGACTGGGGCTCACCTCTTCAAGGACCCACTTTTCAAATTCCTAACCATTAAAGCTATGAGCAAGCTCTGGAAAGATGTGAACTCACAAGCCCTAGGGCCTCTAAACTAGACACAAACCCTATAAAAAGTAAATTTTGTCCCTCAAATACATAAAAGCTTGGTGCCTGGAAGTACAAAGAGGAGGCATGCTTATAATATAATCACTCACAATTGTGAGTTTTGAAAAAAAAAGGAGGGCATGCTTAAAAGACGTGTATTCAATAAGGTTTTTGGGTGTTGGGCAAAACTTTTATTTTCAGTCTCTTTAGGAGAATCAACCGAGATTCTCACTTGTCAAAAAATGACTCCTTCAACCTTCTATTTGGTCAGGTGAGATTGTCTCGAAAGGGAATATATTCAAACACCTAGGGGGACCCCTTGGGGGTCATGTAACTCACAAACAAAGATTTCATTGGGTCCTTGAAAAAGTCAAAAAAAAAAAAAGAAGAGAAGGTGGGAGTATGCTCTTCTCCCTTTCTTGAGCCGATTAAAGCAATTAATTCATTCATGCTCCCCTATATTGCCTTCACCAGCCCACTTCTCAAGATGGCTAAGTGTCACTGAAAAGAGTTATTAAAACCAATAAAAAGATTTTTATGAAAAAACAACACAAAATCCTCCAAATCATGGCAATGGCCAGATGGGAGTCCGTTGCTCGACAGTGGATCAAGGAGGTCTCAAAATTCTTAACCCAACTCCCCATGTTGAGGCCGACTGCGCCAAATTTGTGGTCTCGTTGGCTAAACATGGCCAAGCTTGGCTATCATCACCAAAGATATGTTAGATGCATCTAAACTTGGTTGAAAGGTGGTAAGTGGAAAAAATGTAGCTTAGCCCCAATATGGTCTAAGGGGAACTGTTAAGGAAGTGCAAAAGAGCAGTTGGGTTTAGTGTGGGGGTATCTCAGGGGAACTATTAAGGAAGTGCAAAGAGCAGTTGGGGTCTTAGTGTAGGGGGAAGAAATCACGTACTTCAAGAACTCCATCTTGCATTGGTCCCCTGGATCTTGAAAGTTGTAGGACCACCACAAAGCCCATATTTGAGAGAAACTACCAGAAAAGTGAATAATAAGGGTTTGACCCAGCTAGCTCAGTTCTGGGACGGTAACATTAAGAGCTAGAGAACCATTGACCTTCTGACTACAAACTAAATGTCTTTGAGATATTGTTAGTCAACAAAGTGGTAAAAGAGTTGGAAAATGTTGTAATGCCAATCTGTGAATCCAAGTTTGAGGGGAATGCCAAAAGATGGCCCGAAAGTAGTCTTTCATGAAACCCCATTCAAAAGGCATATATCATGCAATTATGAACAAGAATAATTGGTCTAGTCCCCTCAACAAAATATGGAAGAGAAAATGACCGAAAGAGCGGTGGGAGCAAGTCATGGAGAACATCTGGAAGCCAAAGTGGCCGCAATTTATGAAGATATTTCTATGGAAGATAATGTGGGGTGCTCTACTGACGGGCATTAAGATCCAAGAGAGAGGAATTGGGTTAGATCGATGCTCAGGGTGCAGGATAGCTAGGGAGGATCTGGCCCACCATTCATGGAATGCCAGGTGATCAGAGGCCTGGCAAGGAAAATTTTCAAGTGGGTCCAAAGGACATGGCAATTAGATTCTTCAAGACTGATTTGTTCCTTGGTGGCAAGAAGTTGGAAAGTCATGCCCTTCTCATTTGCACTCAAACTGTCAGGTACTTCTTCTTTCATCATATATGGCACACAAGGAACCACCGTGTGTTTTAAGGAGATCTTGATGTGGCAAGCTTCTTAGAGATTACACAAGAAAGCAGTGTGGTGATTTGTACGCTTGGACGCTTGCCCTAGAAGTGGGCTAAATGGGAGACCGTTGCTAGACTAGTGGAGCAAGGGTGTCTTGGATTCTTAATCCTAGCATTCATGCAAAAGACCTGTTTGCCAAGCTGGTGGTTGCACTAAAAAAATAGGACCAGGCATGGGCTATTATGGCTAAGGACATGGTGGATAACTCTAAGTTACGCTTGAAAGGTGGTATGTGAAACGGCTTGAAGTGCATGACAAGTTGCTTGCCCCTCAATGGACCGTTCTTAAACTTGGGGGTATGATATGCGAGCTTGTTAGGAAATGCAACAAGACTACAGAGACCTTGGAATGGGGAGAGTTGTTTAGGTACTTCCATAATTCTATAACGCACTGTCATACATTCATCATAAAATTAGCTTGTTATCAAGCTAATTATAACAAGCTAATTTTGTCAAGCCCTGACCATTGGTCAACAATCATGTAGACTTCAATCAAGCACAATGTGCATTCTTTTGATCTTTTTCCCATCATGGAAGCGGAGTTGTGCGACATCGTTTGGGCTGCATTCTAGCTGGCTATTTACTTCTTTCCAGCCGAGCTTTGACATTCTCAGCTTTTCCTGATCTCCCCATTTTGATGCCTCAACAACTGTGGACCTAGCGCAATCCTTGGAGTTTGAACCCTTCATAATGCTTGCAAATGAGATGCCTCGTTTGAGAGCAGCAAAAGTTGTTGATCCCTTGTTCATATTTGCACCAATCGGCCCCTGGGTCTCACCCACCTTGAGGGTCTTCACCTCAAAGTTGATTCCTTGAGTAGTAAGGACCTTGTCTTTCAAGTTCCGAGAGAGCATTTTTAGTCATCTAGGTCGAACCCCTTGCCGAAGACCCACACTTTTTTCTAGTGCTTTTGAAGGTTGCGAAAGCGTCCCCTCCCTTCATCCATTGGAGCAACTCCATCATTCGACGATGTTTTTTTTAGCCACGAGTATTTGTGAAAACTTGAAGATGTCTTCCTCCATGGGTAGGGCCTTTGGATTCCATTTTTACCACCCGGATGGAGCACGACTCAATGCACACAAGAAGAGGAGGGGGACGCGGGGGGAGATGCGGAGGGGGAGACTCGGTCTATGGGCTACGACTTGCAAGGGAAGAGTAAATGTCAAAACCAAAAGATAAAAAAAAGTGATAAAATCACGAGGCCTGCAATGGAAATGATTTGTGCCTATCAAAAATACAAGTGATAAAATCACAAGGTCTGCTGCTGCTGATGATGAGAAGCAAGCTGGTATGTGAGTGTAATAGCTCTTCACCTTGAGAAAGTTACCTTAAAGAGACAGCTACAACGAGAAAAGAACGTCGCAATGAGCATTAAAAAAATACTTCAAAATCCAAAGCAAAGTAGACGAGTATAGGCGGTGATTATATTAGAAAGAGACAAAAAGCTATATTGACATGCTCAAGGAGGGAGCATACAGATTGAGGACATAGTTGGTTACTAGCTTTAACATCATAGGGAAGTATAATGTATTTATTGCTCAAGTTATCGATAACACATGCATTTATTGCTTTTCACGCTTGGTGTGAAATTTAGTGAGGGTTTGTGGAGGAGGTCGAGGTGGCGACAATAGCTAGTGGCTCAAAACGACGGTGGTCGCCAGGATGATAGTGGTCGGCACTGGGTTCGTGGTGTGAAACCTAGCGAGGGTTTGTGGAGGAGGTCCAGGCGACGACAACAGCTAGTGGCTCAAAACAATGGTGGTCACTAGATGATAGTGGGTGGCACTGACGTTAATGGAGCTCGGGATGAAGCACGCATGCGGGGCTCTACAAGGGGGGCATGCTTGTTAGCGGGCAAAGGTATGGCTAAACAAGGATGAGCCACCATCGCACAACAGATCTTTGAGGCGAGATTGGAGGTCAATAGTTGCGTGGGTCAACCGGGAGGAGGTGCATACGCTGAAGGTTATGGGCATTGTGGAGGGGGAGAAGCAAGTGTAGTTAAGGGTGGGCAACGGGCATGGGAGGGCGGACCTAGGCGGTTTTGGGTGCTTGGGCTCATACAAGACGCAGAAAAGCTTGAAGCTGTGGACATGGCAGACTTGCTTTTTTCTACAGCAAGGGGTGAGCGCAACATGGCACCCTAGCACAAGGTTTAGGCACATGTGATGGCATAGATGTGTGTAGGTCAGATGGCGAATTGCTAATCTGCATCAATCATGGGCCGACAGAGCTGGGAGCGCAACCGAGGGTGACAGGGTAGGTAATGGCGGGCGTGGGCAATTGAGTGTAGTAGATGAGAGTAGAGCAAGGAAGGAGAGCTAAATAGCCTAGCGTACTTAGTCCCAAGGTCTTTGTTGGCAACTTGACACCAGTTGGCAAGCATCTCTCTGCCCGCTTGACTTTGCCCCTCTCCTAATTTCTCGTATGGGAGTCTTATGATAACCCTACTCTTTTGTGAGTCATCGTGACATGTATACTGCACATTGGCTTGGCGACTTGGAGGAGTCGAGGTGACGATAATAGCTAGTGGCTCAAAACAATGGTGGTCGCTAGGATGATAGTGGGTGGCACTGACGTTGATCGAGCTCGGGATGAAGCACGCATGTGGGGCTCTACAAGGGGAGCATGCTTGTTAGCGGGCAGAGGCATGGGCTAAAGAAGGATGAGCCACCATCGCACAACAGATCTTTGAGGCGAGATTGGGAGGTTGATGTTATTGCGTGGGTCAACCGGGAGGAGGTGCAAACGACGAAGGTTATGGGCATTGTGGAGGGGGAGAAGCAAGTGTAGTTAAGGGTGGGCAACGGGCATGGAGGGCGGACACAGAAAAGCTTGACACTGTGGACATGGCAGACTTGCTTTTTTCTATAGCAAGGGTGGAGTGCAACATGGCACCCTAGCACAAGGTTTAGGCACACGTGATGGCATAGATGTGTGCAAGTCACAGGGCGGATTGCTAATCTGCATCAATCATGGGCCGACAGAGCTGGGAGCGCAACCGAGGGTGACAAGGACAGGTAATGGCGGGCGTGGGTAGCCGAGTGTAGTAGATGAGAGTAGAGCAAGGAAGGAGAGCTAAATGACCTAGCGTGACCATAGCCTTACTTAGTCCCAAGGTCTAGTCTCGTCATTGTTGGCAACTCGACACCAGTTGGCAAGTATCTCTCTGCCCACTTGACTTTGCCCCTCTCCTTGTCTAGGAGTCTTATCATAACCCTGGTCTTTCGGAGTCATTGTGACATGTATACTGCACATTGGCTTGGCGACTTGAACCTCTCATGTCCTCAAGGAGCCCTCGAATGCCTACAACCCTGTCCCCAATCCTCGACAACATTCCCATTCTATACAAGGACCTCTGTGCTGGATCTCGGACGGAGCAGGGCAGAGGGCGACGGGCTATGGACAGGCAGCAACGCGTCTAAGCTCCGTCCCGCCCAGTGCTTGTGGGGGGTTGGGGAGGGTGTGCCAGTCATGCGTCGCAAGTGCTGATTGCAATCACACCAGGTTTGCATTTTTGAAGGAATCTTTGTCCAGTGTAGTACTTAGCGGGTTGCAGCTAGTAGTATGTCTCAACGATTTTAGAAAATGTTTTTCTGCAGCGAATCTTGGCAAGATACGGTTGTCGAAGAGCATGGAGGCGACGAGCTGACAGAGAATTGCAAGGAGGCAGCCAAGTACAAGCAAAGAAGCTGTGACAAGTGCAAAAATTCGGCAGCAGCACTGGAAGAGCCCGCACGAACGCTGGCAACTCTCGCAGCTAGCAACTGAGTTTGTTTTAAATCCTAAAGCGTACACCTGGAATCACCATCTGCTGTGTGCTGACTGGCTATTGAATTATCTGAGGTATTCATACGCCGGTGGGGAAGGTTCGAAACCTGTCTATGCTGATACTTCAGCAAAATTAGGCTAATGAAGGGAATCTACGCATCTATCGAGGAAGTAGGTGTGTATGCTAATCTTTTCATCCTACATCTACGCGCAAGTCACATGAGGTACTGAAACCTGCAATTGCCCGTCGGTGAGGCAAAGCGTTGTAAAAATTTTGTTTTTGAGTCGAAATCTTGCAGAGGCTGCAGTGCATCGGTCAAGCTCCTCTAATCACTGCAAGCATTGTGCGAGATCACAACGCTTGGTGGTTGCAGAGCAACGAGCCCCCCCTTCCCCCCCCCCCCCCCCAACAAAACACTCGGCGGGACGGGGCCCTAAGAGGAGTCAGGCCTCAGGGTCGGGGCAACAACAGGGGAGCTGGTGGGATCTGTCCAGGTGGTGGCGTACCAAACATGGGAAGCCAACTCCCCGCCTAGCTGCACCAAGTGCCCAATCTACGCCCTTAGGCTTTGCTCTAAAGCACCCACAAGCCCTCATCCCTACTGCAAAACCAACCACCACATCCTACCTTGCACTGGCCCTGCCCCATCCTTCACGGCTCTTTTACGCCTGTCACCTGCTCTGCTCCATTGCATGCTGCTCTGCTGCCACTAATTATATCCAAGAGGATGCCGCCTCTCTCTCTCTCTCTCAACCTCCATTAAGAGACGATGTCATGTCTTGAGAGGGGGCGGGGGGAGATCTGAACCTTCGAAACTCCATTAAGAGAGAGAGAGAGAGAGAGAGAGAGAGAGAAGAAAATGTCGTCTGTCAAAACAAGCGCGCACAGAGAGCCGTGTCTCGTGATTCTGTTGTGCTCCTTCTTTAACGCTTCGTCTCACAATGCAATTGCCAGGCCCCTGTCGATTGCCCTGCTCTTGTCCTAGCCTCCTGCTTGTCACCATGCCATTACCATGTGCTACTGTCCACGTCTGTGCTCTCTTTGCAAGGCCTGGCATAGATAGGAGTGGAGGGAAGTGGGAAAGCAAAGAGGACTACTACTGTCCATACAAGGGAGCGAGGCGAGGGGGAAGGGGGGCATCTGCACAGCCAACAATGGCGATAGGGGCAGGGAATTTTGAGAGATCCCAGATACATTCAGAATCTGGGGCTGAGTTAATTGGTTAGCAACGGGATCATATCCAATATAATCTCTCCCTTCCACGTGAGCTAGCCTTCCTCGGTCTCTTTGAAACTCTCTCGTCAACTCTCTCCTCTCCCCTGCGTTTGCCTATCATCGTCAAGCTCTAAACCCTGGTTGCCTACAGCCCTTGTCGACAACCACTTGGCTAGATCAGGCCCAACCTCACCTTGCATTGCGCCCTTCCACTTACATGTGCCCCATAGTCTCGTTGCTGCTGTTACCTCGTAGTGCATCCATCTGGTAGCTTGCCCTCAAGATTGAGCTGCCCGCACTTGCC